>NC_091283.1:320187915-320491249 GCF_032444005.1 Ranitomeya imitator
AAATGATGTCAGAACTTTTTCTTTCCCTCTATTGAGAATCATTAGTTTGGGCTCCTTGTACTGTTATGTTTGCTAATGACAGGTGTTATGAAGGCAATCCAGAAACACAGTGTGCTTAGCGATCAGAGCGCACACAGTGATCTGACAAATACCCAAAAATACAAGAACGAGCTCTGAGACGTGGAAACTCTGTAGACTGCACACCTGATCCTATCCTAAACACAACTAAAAGCGGCTGTGGATTGTGCCTAACAACTACCTAGGCAAGTCGGCACAGCCTAAGAAACTAGCTAGCCTGAAGATAGAAAAATAGGCCTGACTTGCCCCAGAGAAATTCCCCAAAGGAAAAGGCAGCCCCCCACATATAATGACTGTGAGTAAGATGAAAAGACAAAACGTAGGGATGAAATAGATTCAGCAAAGTGGGGCCCGATATTCTAGGACAGAGTGAGGACAGTAAAGCGAACTTTGCAGTCTACAAAAAACCCTAAAGCAAAACCACGCAAAGGGGGCAAAAAAAACCCACCGGGCCGAACTAACGGCACGGCGGTACACCCTTTGCGTCTCAGAGCTTCCAGCAAAACAAAAGACAAGCTGGACAGAAAAAAAGCAACAAAAAAGCAAAAAGCACTTAGCTATACAGAGCAGCAGGTCACAGGAACAATCAGGAGAAGCTCAGATCCAACACTGAAACATTGACAAGGAGCAAGGATAGCAGCATCAGGCGGAGTTAAGTAATGAAGCCGTTAACGAGCTCACCAGAACACCTGAGGGAGGAAGCTCAGAGGCTGCAGTACCACTTGTGACCACAGGAGTGAATTCAGCCACAGAATTCACAACACATAATACATATAATGGCATTGATATTATTGTTGATAATACATATAATATTGTGGAAATTGGGAGGCTTAGAAAAAAAATACATCCAGCAAAATGGCACCAATGGCGCCAGTCCAGTAACATCTATAAGTAAGAGATAGATGCTACTGGATAGGCGATGCTGGTATCATTTTGCTGGATGTAATTTTTTTTTAAGCCTCCCATTTGCCACAATATTATAGGCATTATCAACAGTAATCATCAATTATAACAGCTAAACCCAGGGGGTAGATGGATCTACCAGATTGTAAGTTCTATAGAAAAGAGCTTTGAATGACCAAAGTTATGTGAACAGTTTTGGGTGGAGGAGAATGTTGTGGTCTAGAGGTAAAATGGTGATCATGGTAATACGGCCGGACTATACCACCGATAAAGCAGCCACAGCCGGTGACTGAGAAGAATCTGTGACTTGTCTTTGTTTAGTGGTTACTACTCACCTAGGTAGTCATATGTGGGAATCTCCTTTTTACACCACTCATCAGCCCTCACATATGTCTCTGTAGTATTAATATGGGTCAGATCTTCACCCTGAAACACATATTATAAAAGTCACAGACAGAAGGAGAAGTCACATCTATGATCAGCTCTAATCCTGCCATCTCCACCGTTCTCATTACACAAGTATAAAACATAAAATACTGGTGGATAAAACAAAACTGAGCACAAGACCTCTTTGTATACCAGACCAATGCCCTAACCCCATAACTTCCCTCTCCAAAATCATTGGGGAGCTTGCTCATCTTCTCTCCAAATCACACCTCACCACTTGTGCCATTGACCCCATCCTATCCCACCTCCTCCCCAACCTCACCACTACTCTAATCCCATCCCTAACCCACCTCTTCAACCTTTCACTAACTTATGGCAACTTCCCTTCTGCTTTCAAACATGCCACAATCACACCTATCCTCAAAAAGCCTTCCCTTGACCCAAAAGCTATGTCCAGCTATCTACCTATATCTTTGCTCCCATTTGCCTCCAAACTCCTTGAGCAGCACATCCATGCTGAACTTTCCTCTCACTTTGCATCTAACTCTCTCTTCGACAACCTACAATCTGGCTTCTGTCCCCACCATTCCACTGAGACTGCCCTGACCAAAATTACTAAAGACTCACAGAAAAAGCTAACAGACAATTCTCTATACTCGTCCTTCTAGACCTGTTCTCTGCCTTCGACACGGTTGACCACTGCCTCCTACTACAGATCCTCTCTTCCTTTGGTGTCAAAGACCTTGCCCTATTTTGGATCTCCTCATCCCTTACCAACCGCACATTTAGCGTTTCCTACTCCCATACTACCTCTTCATCTCGTCCCACTCTCTGTTGGTGTCCCTCAAGGCTCTGTCCTAGGGCCCTTACTCTTCTCAATCTATACACTCGGCCAGGGACAACTCAAATTCCCATAGCTTCCAGTACCACCTTTATGCTGATGACACTCAGATCTACCTCTCTGGCCCAGATGTCACATCTCTGCTCTCCAGAATCCCGGAGTGTCTATCAGCCATATCCTCTTCCTTCTCCTCTCGTTTCCTCAAGCTCAATGTGGACAAATCTGAACTAATTATCTTTCCTCCATCTCACATATCTTCTCTTTCTGATCTATCAAAATAAATAAAATCACGCTTTCCCCTGTCCCCAAAATCCGCTGCCTCGGAGTAACCCTTGACTCTGCCCTGTCCTTCAAACTGCACATCCAAGCTCTCGCCACCTCCAGTTCAAAAATATTTCCAGAATCCGTCCTTTCCTCAACCCTCACTCTACCAAAACGCTTGTGCATGCCCTAATCATCTCCTGCCTCGACTACTGCAACATCCTCTTCTGTGGCCTCCCTGCTAACACTCTCGCACCCCTCCAGTCCGTCCTTAACTCTGCTGCCCGACTAATTAATCTCTCTCCTCGCTACACTCCTGCTTCCCCTCTTTGCAAATCCCTTCACTGGCTCCCAATTTACCAGCGTATCCAGTTTAAACTACTAACACTGACTTACAAAGCCATCCATAACCTTTCTCCTCCGTATATTTCCAAACTAATCTCTCAATATCTTCCCTCACGTAATCTCCGGTCCTCCCAAGACCTCCTTCTCTCTTCCACGCTTATTAGCTCCACACCCACTCACTTCCAAGACTTCTCCCGAATATCCCCCATCCTCTGGAATTCTGTGCCCCAACATGGCCGGTTATCCACCACATTTGGATCCTTCAAAAGAAACCTGAAAACCCATCTCTTCAAAGAAGCTTACAACCTGCAATGACCGCACAGCCACCTCAACACCATCAGAGCTACCGCAACCCCCGACCTACTGTCTCCTTCCCCATAAGCCTGTAGAATGTAAGCCCGCAAGGGCAGGGTCCTCTCCCCTCTGTACCAGTTTGTGATTGTTAGTTAGTTTACTGTAAGTGATATTTGTTTTTTGACGTAACCCCTTCTCATGTACAGACCATGGAATTAATGCTGCTATATAAAATAATAATAATAATAATAATAATAATAATAATAATAATAAAAGACCTTCACCAGCATCTACACATCATAGGGGAGATCTCATGACACCTTCTCTCCATCTACCTGATGATCCTGAGGAGCATTGGGATTTTCTTGGTTACAGTCCTCTGGAAGAAGAGGACGGGGACATCTCTCTGGTGTTGTCCTCTTACTGGGTAAATCTGGAGGAAACACATACAGGGACTGAATTAATTCTTTACATACAGATAACTGTATGTACTTAGTCCTGTTTATTACCTGGTGATGTGAGGGGCTGGGGAACCTCCATTTTGACGTTCTTGTACAGATCTCTGTGTCCTTCTAAATACTCCCACTCCTCCATGGAGAAATAGACAGCGGCATCCTGACACCTTATAGGAACCTGACACATACAATGATACCGTCATCCCCCCGATCCCTTCATAGCGTTTCTATATAATGTTCCAGCAGTGTCACCTCTCCAGTCAGCAGCTCAATCATCTTGTAGATGAGTTCTAAGATCTTCTGGTCATTGATGTCCTCATGGATCAGGGGGTGAGGTGGAGGCCCCGTGATTGGGCTCAGGTGTCTTCCCCATCCCTCAAACACAGGGTCCTGACAGCGATCACTAGAGGTCTTCTTCACCACTGTGTAATCCTGGTAATGGAGAGACACAATAATAAATCTCATTACAGACCTTTCCAGAGTCCTCACCTCTCCAGTTCTGTCCATCTGTTATTGCCATAGATAAGAATGATGTAATGTGACGTCATCAGAGTTTCTCACCTCTCCAGTAAGCCGGAAGAGGATCTCTAGAGTGAGGTGTAATATCCTCTCTGCCATCTTGTCTCTGTCCATATTCATCTTAGATGGGTAAATCAGGAAAATTCTCTTATATAGAAGATCTTCACTGAGAGGATCCGATATTGTAGAGACCCGAATGAGAAGATGAGCCGATGTAACATCATAAGAATCCTGTAATAATACAATTACTGAAGATAATAAGGGAAACATATGAGGAGATTTATTATTTTACAGTATTTAGTTTCCTTCTTTACATCCACTAATAAAACCTATATATTTAGGCCACAGACAACAAGCAGTTTCTTCCTCGGAGTCGGCAGCTGAATACGTTTCTCAGACTCATCTTCCATAGTGCTAGTTCTCGTCTCATTTACTGACCCTGGAATCGGCATTAGCAATACTGCAGGAGATATTCATTACATGTGACAGGAGAAATAACTACTTCATGATGAGGACGACATCTTCATCCTCTACTACGGCTCTAGGAACATATTTGTCCAGAGTCCGTCACTGACTCCATCACCACCGGCCGTCTATATGAAGGTTTCCCGTCTTCCCCGCACTGTAATCTTCTATCACGTTAGATCTCAGGTCTGATTCACACACAGAAGTTTGCACACAGAAGGCTGCGTTCACACGTTCCGGTTTTTTCGCGGTTTTTCCCGATAAAAACGCTATAAAACCGCAAAAAAACCGCATACAAGAAGCATCCCATCATTTAGAATGAATTCCGCATGTTTTGTGCACATGATGCGTTTTTTTCCACATGAAAAACGCATCAGGCACAAAATCCGGACATGCTCATTCTTTTTGCGGTTTTTATGCGGATTTCCCACTGCAAAATGCATTGGGAAGTGTCCGGAAAAAACCGCGGAAAAAACGCGACAAAAACGCGTCAAAAACGCGGCAAAAAACGCATGCGGTTTTCTTCCGGATTTCATGCAGAAAATGTCCGGTTTTTCACAGGAATTTTTTGCATGAATTCCTGAACGTGTGCACTTAGCCTGAGGCTTTTAGTAAAGATTTTTTGTTTCCACAATCAACACGGACAGAAATGATCTGATCCCAAAGTCTCCATGTACAGTGATTTATGTGGTTTATTTCTGGCCTTAGGCTTTCCAATATTACAGGAAAAACACCAGAAAAAGCAGAAACATATTAAAATGTTTCTAAAGAAAATTGGTTCCAACAATTCTTATAACAGGAAAAAAAACATGGAAAAAGCAGAAGACACATTTTATAATTTTTAACATGTTAAACATTTATTAAAAAGAAATTAATCTCTTTGTGCACAGAACATAGATGTGCACCGCAGGGACGGCACAGATGAGGCTTCAACAAAAACCCTGGCAGATTAACCACTTGCTGCTGTGAAAAGCAAACATGGCACCTAAAGGTACCTTCACACATAACGATATTGTTAACGATATCGTTGCTATTTGTGACGTAGCAACGATATTGTTAATGAAATCGTTATGTGTGACAGCGACCAACGATCAGGCCCCTGCTGGGAGATCGTTGGTCGCTGAATAAAGTCCAGAACTTTATTTCGTCGCTGGACTCCCTGCAGACATCGCTGGATCGGCGTGTGTGACACCGATCCAGCGATGTCTTCACTGGTAACCAGGGTAAATATCGGGTAACTAAGCGCAGGGCCGCGCTTAGTAACCCGATGTTTACCCTGGTTACCATGCTAAAAGTAAAAAAAAACAAACACTAGATACTTACCTACCGCTGTCTGTCCTCCAGCGCTGCGCTCTGCACTCCTCCTGTACTGGCTGTGAGCCGGAAAGCAGAGCGGTGACGTCACCGCTCTGCTTTCCGGCTCACAGACAGTACAGGAGGAGAGCAGAGAAGCAGAGCGCAGCGCTGGAGGACAGACGGCTGTAGGTAAGTATCTAGTGTTTGTTTTTTTTTACTTTTAGCATGGTAACCAGGGTAAACATCGGGTTACTAAGCGCGGCCCTGCGCTTAGTTACCCGATGTTTACCCTGGTTACCGGCATCGTTGGTCGCTGGAGAGCGGTCTGTGTGACAGCTCTCCAGCGACCAAACAGCGACGCTGCAGCGATCCGGATCGTTGTCGGTATCGCTGCAGCGTCGCTTAATGTGAAGGGGCCTTTAGGTGTGACAGAGTCTGGCTGAATGCCCCCCCCCCCCCGCTCCCAAGTACTCGATAGTATGGGGCGGCCTAGTTATTACGATACTTACATGCCTAATAATGGTGTCTGGGCCTGCAATGTCCAAAGGTCTATTAGGCCGGGCCAGACGCAGAGTCCAATAAGTTACCTTTTACCTCCCCCATACACAGTAGACTAAAGTTCCATGAAATCACTGATTTCGGGGGTTTGGGCGACTATATAATGTATTTGGGGGCCTCCCGACAGATGATGTCAGGGCAGAGAAGGACCTGGCATCCTGAATTTCAGAGGCTAATCCGTTTGTTCTTCCTGTAGATAATCCTGCGCTAGAGGAGTCTGGAGGTGACTCTCATACAGACCACAGGAAAGCTTGAATATTTGTGTGTATGGGGGAGTCGGGAGAGATATCAGTCTGCCAAATGACGTTCAGCCAACTCTTATCTCATGTGTATGGGGCTATGTGCACACGTTTTTTCGTGTTTTTTTCACGTTTTTTCACGGTAAAAACGCTATAAAAACATATTAAAAATGCATACATTATGCATCCTATCATTTAGAATGCATTCTGCATATTTTGTGCACATGATGCGTTTTTTTCCACGAAAAAAAAAAACGCATTGCGGTAAAAAAAAGCAGCATGTTCATTTTGCGGATTCTCTGCATTTTTCCCGCTATTCTATGCATTTGGGAAAAAACGCACAAAAACGCACCAAAAATGCATGAAAAAATGCGAAAAAAAACGCATGCGGATTTCAGGCAGAAATGTCCGGTTTTTGTCAGGAAAATTTCTGCAAGAAATCCTGACGTGTGCACATACCCTTCCAAAGAAAGACAGTCAGTGATGATACACAGCACCACAGCAGTACAGGGCATCACCGGAGCCATTAGAGGCTTTTATGTTGTATGATCACATTGATCAGAGGGGTTTAACAAAGGTTTAAACGTGAAAAAAACCCTCATAGTTTCAGCAGCAAGAAATATCCATCACTATGTGGAAAGCAGAGTCACTGCACAATGTTAGTTAAAGGGCCTCTGTCACCCCCTCCAGCCGTTATAAACTAAAAGAGCCACCTTGTGCAGCAGTAATGCTGCATTCTCACAAGGTGGCTCTTTTAGGCTAGTTTCACATTTGCGTTTAAAAACACAGCGTTAAAAACGCAAACGCAGGTGGTGAAAAAAACGCTTGTAGACGCGTGCAAATGCTGCGTTTTTTAGATGCATGCGTTTTCATATGCAGTAAAAAAAAAATGCGGCGTTTTGACGCGTTTACATGCGTTTTTTCCTGCGTTTGCGTTTTTGAAACGCATGATAAGTGTGTGACAGCTGCCAATTATCAAAATAAATCAACTAGAAAACCCACTAGAAATAGCTAGGGTTAGGGCTAGGGTTAGGGTTAGGGTTTGGATCCCTTGATCACCTTGATGGTAGGGGGTTAGGGTTAGGATCCCTTTATCACCTTGATGGTGGGGGGTTAGGATTAGGGTTTGGATCCCTTTATCACCTTGATGGTGGGGGGTTAGGGTTAGGATTCCTTTATCACCTTGATGGTGGGGGGTTAGGGTTAGGATCCCTTTATCACCTTGATGGTGGGGGGTTAGGGTTAGGATCCCTTTATCACCTTGATGGTGGGGGGTTAGGGTTAGGATCCCTTTATCACCTTTATTGGTTACCATCCTAAAAGTAAAAAAAACAAACAGTACATACTTACCTAACGCTGTCTGTCCTCCAGCGCTGTGCTCTGCACTCCTCCTGTACTGGCTGTGAGCACAGCGGCCGGAAAGCAGAGCGGTGACGTCACCGCTCTGCTTTCCGGCTGACCGACGCTCACAGCCAGTACAGGAGGAGTGCAGAGCACAGCGCTGGAGGACAGACAGCGTTAGGTAAGTATGTACTGTTTGTTTTTTTTTACTTTTAGGATGGTAACCAGGGTAAACATCGGGTTACTAAGCGCGGCCCTGCGCTTAGTTACCCGATGTTTACCCTGGTTACCAGTGAAGACATCGCTGGATCGGTGTCACACACGCCGATCCAGCGATGTCCACGGGAGATCCAGCGACAAAATAAAGTTCTGGACTTTGTTCAGCGACCAACGATCTCCCAGCAGGGTCCTGATCGTTGGTCGCTGTCACACATAACGATTTTATTAACGATATCGTTGCTACGTCACAAAAAGCAACGATATCGTTAACAATATCGTTATGTGTGAAGGTACCTTTAGGGTTAGGGTTTGGATCCCTTTATCACCTTGATGGTGAGGGGTTAGGGTTAGGATCCCTTTATCACCTTGATGGTGGGGGGGTTAGGGTTAGGATCCCTTTATCACCTTGATGGTGGGGGGATAGGGTTAGGATCCCTTTATCACCTTGATGGTGGGGGGTTAGGATTAGGATTAGGGTTAGGGTTTGGATCCCTTTATCACCTTGATGGTGAGGGGTTAGGGTTTGGATCCCTTTATCACCTTGATGGTGGGGGGTTAGGGTTAGGATCCCTTTATCACCTTGATGGTGGGGGGTTAGGGTTAGGATCCCTTTATCACCTTGATGGTGGGGGGATAGGGTTAGGATCCCTTTATCACCTTGATGGTGGGGGGTTAGGGTTAGGATTAGGGTTTGGATCCCTTTATCACCTTGATGGTGGGGGGTGGCTTATTAGAGTGTAGACTTGCTTTTTCTATGGAAACGCATGGAAACGCATGCGTTTAAAAATGCAACCAAACGCATGTGCTAAAAACGCATGCGTTTACATAGACAGCAATACGTTTTTTTGCGGCAAAAAAAGCCTCTAGCCTTCTGCAACAAAACGCAAGCAGAGAAACGACGCATGCGTCGTCAAACGCGGCAAAACGCATACAAAAAACACATGCGGTTTTAACCCCTTTCTGACATTAGACGTACTATCCCGTCGAGGTGGGGTGGGCCCCTATGACCACCGACGGGATAGTACGTCATATGCGATCGGCAGCGCTCACGATAGGAGAGCCGCAGATCGCGGCCGGGTGTCAGCTGCCTATCGCAGCTGACATCCGGCACTATGTGCCAGGAGCGGTCACGGACCGCTCCCGGCACATTAACCTCCGGCACACCGCGATCAAAGATGATCGCGATTTGCCGGTGGTACAGGGAAGCATCGCGCAGGGAGGGGGCTCCCTGCGGGCTTCCCTGAGCCCCCCGCAGAAACGCGATGTGATCGGGTTGCTGCGAATGTCTCCTCACCTCCCTGCCTGCTCCAGGCCCGGATCCAAGATGGCCGCGGATCCGGGTCCTGCAGGGAGGGAGGTGGCTTCACAGAGCCTGCTCAGGGCAGGCACTGTGAAGCCTGCAGCCCTGTAAGTCAGATCGGTGATCTGACAGAGTGCTGTGCAAACTGTCAGATCACCAATCTGTGATGTCCCCCCCTGGGACAAAATAAAAAAGTTAAAAAAATTTTTTTTCCAAAAGTGTAAAAAAAAAAAAAAAAAATCCTAAATAATGAAAAAAAATATATTATTCCCATAAATACATTTCTTCATCTAAATAAAAAAAAAAACAATAAAAGTACACATATTTAGTATTGCCGCGTCCGTAACGACCCGACCTATAAAACTGGCCCACTAGTTATCCCCTTCAGTAAACACCGTAAGAAGAAAAAAAAAAACGAGGCAAAAAACAACGCTTTATTATCATACCGCCGAACAAAAAGTGGAATAACACGCGATCAAAAAGAGAGATATAAATAACCATGGTACCGCTGAAAACGTCATCTTGTCCCGCACAAAACGAGCCACCATACAGCATCATCAGCAAAAAAATAAAAAAGTTGTAGTCCTGAGAATAAAACGATGCAAAAATAATTATTTTTTCTGTAAAAGTTTTTATCGTATAAAAGCTCCAAAACATAAAAAAATGATATAAATGAGGTGTCGCTGTAATCGTACTGACCTGAAGAATAAAACTGCTTTATCAATTTTACCAAACGCGGAACGGTATAAATGCCTCCCCCAAAAGAAATTCATGAATAGCTGGTTTTTGGTCATTCTTCCTCACAAAAATCGGAATAAAAAGCGATCAAAAAATGTCACGTGCCCAAAAATGTTACCAATAAAAACGTCAACTCGTCCCGCAAAAAACAAGACCTCACATGACTCTGTGGACCAAAATATGGAAAAATTATAGCTCTCAAAATGTGGTAACACAAAATATATTTTTTGCAATAAAAAGCATCTTTCAGTGTGTGACGGCTGCCAATCATAAAAATCCTCTAAAAAACTCGCTATAAAAGTAAATCAAACCCCCCTTCATCACCCCCTTAGTTATGGAAAAATTTAAAAAATGTATTTATTTCCATTTTCCCATTAGGGCTAGGGTTAGGGCTAGGGTTAGGGCTAGGGCTAGGGTTGTTGCTACAGTTAGGGTTGGGGCTAAAGTTAGGGTTAGGGTTTAGATTACATTTACAGTTGGGAATAGGGTTAGGCGTGTGTTTGGATTAGGGTTTCAGTTAGAATTGGGGGGTTTCCACTGTTTAGGCACATCAGGGGCCCTCCAAACACGACATGGCGTCCGATCTCAATTCCAGCCAATTCTGCGTTGAAAAAGTAAAACAGTGCTCCTTCCCTTCCGAGCTCTCCCATGTGCCCAAACAGGGGTTTACCCCAACATATGGGGTATCAGCGTACTCAGGACAAATAGGACAACAACGTTTGGGGTCCAATTTCTCCTGTTACCCTTGGGAAAATACAAAACTGGGGGCTAAAAAATAATTTTTGTGGGGAAAAAAAAAAAAGATTTTTTATTTTCACGGCTCTGCGTTACAAACTGTAGTGAAACACTTGGGGGTTCAAAGCTCTAACAACACATCTAGATTAGTTCCTTAGGGTGTCTAGTTTCCAAAATGGTGTCACTTGTGGGGGGTTTCTACTGTTTAGGTACATTAGGGGCTCTGCAAACGCAATGTGACACCTGCAGACCATTCCATCTAAGTCTGCATTCCAAATAGCGCTCCTTCCTTTCCGAGCCCTCCCATGCGCCCAAACAGTGGTTCCCCCCACATATTGTGTATAATCGCACTCAGGACAAATTGGGCAACAAATTTTGGGGTCCAATTTCTCCTGTTACCCTCGGGAAAATACAAAACTGGGGGCTAAAAAAATAATTTTTGTGGGAATTTTTTTTTTTATTTTTACGGCTCTGCATTATAAACTTCTGTGAAGCCCTTGGTGGGTCAAAGCGCTCAAAACACATCTAGATAAGTTCCTTAGGGGGTCTACTTTCCAAAATGGTGTCACTTGTGGGGGTTTCAATGTTTAGGCACATCAGTGGCTCTCCAAACGCAACATGGCGTCCCATCTCAATTCCTGTCAATTTTGCATTGAAAAGTCAAACGGCGCTCCTTCCCTTCCGAGCTCTCCCATGCGCCCAAACAGTGGTTTACCCCCACATATGGGGTATCAGCGTACTCAGGACAAATTGTACAACAACTTTTGGGGTCCATTTTCTCCTGTTACCCTTGGTAAAATAAAACAAATTGGAGCTGAAGTAAATTTTTTGTGAAAAAAAGTTAAATGTTCATTTTTATTTAAACATTCCGAAAATTCCTGTGAAGCACCAGAAGGGTTAATAAACTTCTTGAATATGGTTTTGAGCACCATGAGGGGTGCAGTTTTTAGAATGGTGTCACACTTCCCTTCTTCCTTCTTTTTTTTGGAAGTGCATTTGGACAGCAAGGTGGCTTGTTGTTAAGGGAACTAGAGAAAAAAAAAAATCTTTCAATCTTCAGCATAGCGTGTGTGAGCGAGCTGAGTGTGACCAGAGCGTAAGTGTGGACGGCGGTAAGTGTGACTTGTGATTCAGTGACTTTGGAGTCAGGGAGTTTCCAAGGGAGGAATTACTGTCTGATTTTTATTAATACTTGTATTTATGTTTTATTTTTTTTATTGAACTGTTCCGTCTGGTGCAATCCCCATTAGGAAATGTGCTCCACTCTTGTTAATGCCATCCAGTGCACATCTTGCCACATGTATGCAATCCTTGAGCAGCCGATCGAGGGTGCATACTGCTGTGCGAGATATGAGCACGTTGTGCATTTGGAAACCCAGATTCTGACTCTAAATGTGCAGCTGGCAACACTGAGATCCATAGACAATATGGAGAGGAGTCTTCTGCTCACGGAGCAGACGCTCAATGGGACAGATGAGGGGGGGGATGGTAGGATGGAGCTGCAGGACAATGAAGTAGCAAGCTGGGTGACAGTTAGGAAGCGGGGTAGAGGGAAGAGTGTCAGGGAGGCTAGTCCTGATCTGGCACACCCCAATAAGTTTGCTAAGTTGGCAGATGAGGGGGGTGCCAGTACAGGGGTAGCACTGCTGCAGCCAGGCATGTCCTCTGAAAGCCGGAGGAGTGACTGCTCCAGTAAGGAGGGAAATAGGAGAGCAGGGCAGGCCAGACAGGTGCTGGTAGTGGGCGACTCAATTATTAGGGGAACAGAAAGGGCAATCTGTCACAAAGACAGGGATCGTCGAACGGTGTGCTGCCTACCTGGCGCTCGAGTCCGACACATCGCTGATCGGGTGGACAGATTATTGGGAAGGGCTGGAGAGGACCCAGCGGTCATGGTGCATATTGGCACTAATGACCAAGTTAGAGGTAGGTGGAAGGTCCTTAAAGATGATTTCAGGGAATAAGGCTGCAAGCTGAAAGCAAGGACCTCCAACGTGGTATTTTCCGAAATACTGCCGGTACCACGTGCCACGCCAGAGAGGCAACGGGAGATTAGGGAGGTTAATAAGTGGCTCAAGAATTGGTGTAGGAAAGAGGGGTTTGGGTTCCTGCAGAACTGGGCCGACTTCTCAGTTGGCTACAGGCTCTACGCTAGGGACGGGCTGCACCTCAATGGGGAGGGTGCAGCTGTGCTGGGGGAGAGAATGGCTAGAAGGTTGGAGGAGTGTTTAAACTAGGAATTCGGGGGGAGGGTATTCATTTTATAGGAGGGGAAGATAGTGCAGATAGAGACCTGGGCACAAATAAGGAGGATGGGGGTGGCGGTGGCATGGGGGGTGGGGTTAGAACAGTTAATAATTTAAGAAATAGAAGTACAGAGAGGAACATAAAGTGCATGTATACTAATGCCAGGAGCCTCGCCAACAAAATGGACGAATTAGAACTAATGTTGTTGGAGCATAATTATGACATGGTGGGGATATCTGAAACGTGGCTGGATGAGAGCCATGACTGGGCTGTTAACTTGCAGGGCTATAGCCTGTTCAGAAATGACCGTACAGATAAGCGAGGGGGAGGGGTGTGTCTGTATGTAAAATCGTCCTTAAAACCCATCCTGCGCGATAATATAGGTGAATTTAATGAAAATGTAGAATCCCTGTGGGTGGAGATAAGGGGAGGGGGAAAAAATAATAAATTACTGATAGGGGTTTGTTATAAATCTCCAAAAATAATGGAAGCAATGGAGAATATCCTCGTAAAGCAAATAGATGAAGCTGCGACTCAAGGAGAAGTCATTATTATGGGGGACTTCAACTACCCTGAAATAGATTGGGGGACAGAAACCTGCAGTTCCAGCAAAGGTAATCGGTTTTTGACAACTATGAGAGACAATTACCTTTCACAACTGGTTCAGGACCCAACAAGAAGGGGGGCACTGCTAGACCTAATATTAACCAACAGGCCAGACCGCATAGCAAATATAAGGGTTGGGGGTCACTTGGGAAATAGCGATCACAAAATAATAAGTTTTCATGTATCCTTTAAAAAGATGTGTAATAGAGGGGTTACAAGGACACTAAACTTCAGGAGGGCAAATTTCCAACGGATGAGAGAGGATCTTGGTGCAATTAACTGGGACGATATCCTGAGACACAAAAATACACAAAGAAAATGGGAGACATTTATTAGCATCCTGGATAGGACCTGTGCACAGTATATACCGTATGGGAATAAACATACTAGAAATAGGAGGAAACCAATATGGCTAAATAGAGCTGTAAGGGGCACAATAAGTGACAAAAAGAAAGCATTTAGAGAATTAAAGGAAGTAGGTAGTGAGGAGGCATTAAATAACTACAGAAAATTAAATAAATTCTGTAAAAAGCAAATCAAGGCAGCAAAGATTGAGACAGAGAGACTCATTGCCAGAGAGAGTAAAAATAATCCTAAAATATTCTTTAACTACATAAATAGTAAGAAACTGGGGGGCGTGGCCAGCAGCCTAAGGAGCAGGACGTGTTCTCCATGAGCTCCCCTGCTGCTTTTCCCAATCCAACCTAATCCCTGCCTTAGACGACCCATCTACTATCCCGAGGGTCGTGGACTATCAGCACATCATCCAGGGAGCGCTCCTTGTCCGTTTGGAGCGTGGACTACAGTGCTGAGCCGCAGTAACCAACGGAGCCACACAGGCGGTCTGGGGACCTGCTGGGAGATCGCTCCCCCCTGATGGCTGGCTGAAGACCGGATCGAGGAGGACAAGAGCGGCGAACTCCCCCCATACCGCGGAACACAGGGGACCGGCTGAAGCGTGCACCAGTGCCTGAGGAGCGGATGTCTCCTGTGCCCCGGCGGCTGTGAGAGGCAAGAGGAGTGAGGAGGCGCCATCTTGGATTCGCCGCACGGTGAGGGGAGCCGCTGAAAGGAGGCGCCGTCACAGAGAGACATCCCTGCTCCCACCGCCCGGAGGTTAGTGGTGCCGGCGCCCTAAGCCTGAGGTGTGCGCCCTGGTGCCCGACCTCTGCGGTTATACTCACCGCTGTTCCCTGTGGCCTCCCCCATCACTCACCTGGGTGCTCCTGCATCGGTGGACTCGGAGTCCTGGTCGGCCCTCGGTCACCTGAGGAAAAGGTTGGTGATCTGCCTGCTGGGGTGCGTGCTGCCTTCTTGGTCCCGGCTTTGGGCTCTGGTGAGAGTGATCTGCAGAGACGCAGGGGTGTCTTCTTCTCCCTCCCAGCCCTCCTTTCCCGCCATAAGCCGCCATCTTGGGCCCTCTCTCTGACGGCCTGTGACCCCTTGGTGGAAAAGACTGTTCGGCCTGGTCGGGGTGCTTATCGCCTGCTGCTCAGGTCAGGCTGGCTTCCTCTCTGTGGCTTGCCCCTGGGTCTCATTCCCTGCTGTCCCATACCCTCAGGATAAGTTTAACCCTCACATAATATTAATCTAGCTGGGAGCAGTATTGAGGGGACATTGCGCTCTGGATCTGGCTATACTGACACTCAAGCCACACTCCTGCAACATAATTAAGAGACCTGGCTGGCTCCTTTAGTTCCACAGGCATCACCTTTTATGTAATATCTTGGATTTTTAGTGACTGTTGAAACGCTGAATCTAAGACACTGAAATAAATCACTAAAGGTCTCTGCTGCCATCTTGTGGCAAAATCTGGAATAACAGCAGACTCCTATTACTTCCATTACCCTTGGATTCTGGGATCCAACTCACGGGGCTTGGCCTACGGCCCCCTTGAAAATTGGGAACTCGGCCCGGGGCGGGCTTGCTGATGGGGTGCTAGGTTCTATGGAGTGACCGCCCCACCCCCCATATCCCACCACTACCTTGGACACACTGTGCTTATCATAGACATCTATGGGAAAAACCAGAAAGATCCCTGAACAGAAAACAAAATTGATCGGGGAAATTACTTCTGAAGACATGAAACGTTATCTAAATTCAACTCCCCAGACTAGAAATACAAGGTCTGCAATGACTTCCACTACAAACCGTGATAACTCCCCGTCCAGGGACTCAGTGGGCGCACGTAGCTCGTCTGCTGACGGCTTCGAGGAGGACACCGCGGATTCAGAGGAAATGAACATCGCAGAATTGAGCAAGTACATCAAAGCCCTACCTACTAAAAAAGACCTTGAAGGTTTCGCTTGCAGGCTTGAAAATACATATAAGCAAGAAATCCACAACTTGCAGAAAGAATTTACCACACGAATAGAGGACGTTGAAAAAACACACGAGAATATTTTTCGAGAACTGCAGGCCCATAGGGACCTCTTAATAGATCATACTCTCAAACTAGAAGATATCTCATCTGGAATGGAGGACCTCGAAAACCGCAATAGACGGAATAACATTCGCATACGAGGCCTCCCAGAATCGGTCGGTTTTTCTGATCTGGACCGTACAGTACAAAATATCTTCTTAGACCTGCTGGATGACAAAGATGGTGGCTCTATCGAGTTCGATAGGATTCGTCGCGCTTTGGGTCCCAAACCTACTTCCGATTCCAGACCACGTGATGTTATATGCAGAATCCACTACTACAGAATCAAAGAAGCCATTATGGCGGCTGCCAGGAGGAAAGAAGTCATCAGATTTGAGGATCATCCAATCTTAATCCTTTCTGATCTATCTAGACGTACTTTATTACTGCGCAGAGCTCTAAAACCATTACTGGCCGAACTCAAGAGAAGAGACATTCCATATAGATGGGGGTTCCCATTCCAATTAACGGCCTCTAAGGAAGGAAAGTCGGCTTCTTTTCGAAGGCTTTGTGACTTAACTACTTTCCTGAGCACCTTCGAACTTCCTATGGTAAATCTTCCCGAGTGGCCCGTGAGCCCAACACTCCCTGAAGCTCCACCAAAATGGCTCAAGGTTCAACAAACCAAGAAACGAGACAACAAGCGGGTTCCATCTGATCCGCCTTGAGAACTTAGCATCCTGGTTTGGTGGTACAGAAAGGCGAGCTCGGCCTACTGATGGAGTGGGTTTCGTTTGAAGGCTTTTATAGTCTGGTTTTTCTCTCTTTTTTGTATTTTTGTTATGTCGGTTATGATAGTCTGGCATTTACTGCTTAGTTTTATTATGTTTGCACTTTATTCTCATGTTCTCAGTGTTTTAGGTGCAAGTGTTGAAGATTGCGAGAAGTCATAGGCCCGTTGCAGGAGCTCTCCCTCCAGACCCTCCCCTTCCTCCTCTCCTAGACATCCCTTTCCCTCCCCTTCTTCCACCTCTCCTCCCTCCCCCTTTCCTTACCACCCTTTTTCCCTACCCCTCCCACCCTCTCTTCCTATCCCTCCCCTCTTTCTCCTTCCTACTGGGAGGATTCGCCTGCACAAATGGGCCTGCGCTTACATTTTTCACGATTTATATTTAGACTTGACTTCACACTTGGGTTCATGTACTGACAATCAATTGTCTTGTTACTTATATGACATATTTAACTTGATGTTTTGACATGTGTCCTACAGATATTTCTTATATTTTCTTGGGTGGGGGGTCATGGTTCCTCCTTGGGCTTCCTTCCCTTTGGTTGGGTTCTCAGGTAGTATACTACCAAAACTTGCCTTACTGTAGTTAGAGCTACAAAGCTCTGGCTTTAGAGCAATTATAGATATGTTTTCTTTTTTCTTTGCTTCTTTTCTCCTTTTTTTCTCCACTCCCGTTCCTTTTCTTTCCCTTTCTAAGTACTTCCTCTCCATGCGGGTACTCCTTCCGGGCAGATCAATAAAAATTTGCCGCACAGCGACGCATTCAGATAATGGGTAAATTAAAGTTTTGCTCCTTTAATGTAAAGGGGCTAAATATCGCTGAAAAAAGGAGACAGGTCCTATACACAAGTCATAAACAGCAGGTTTCGGTCCTGATGATCCAGGAGACGCATTTTAAAACTGGGGCTATCCCCCCTGCGTTTCAAAATATTACCCCAAATGGTACCACAGTTCCAATCCGCATGCCAAATCTAAGGGGGTCTCGATAGCTTTTCATAAAAACTTTGTGCCTGAAGTGCTGAGTTCCTCTATAGACCCAGATGGTAGATACGTGTTTTTAAAAATTTCCTGTGATACACGTCAATTGGTCTTAGCTAATGTCTATTTTCCAAATCAAGGTCAGCAGAGCTTCAGTGCGGAGTGTGGGAGGCGACTCGGGGAATTTGCTGGCTCCTTTCCTGTGATACTGGGGGGCGATTTCAACATTCCCATGAATCCGGTGGTAGACGTCTCTTCGGGTAAGACTTCATACTCGCTTTCTTCAATTGCTCGAATTAGGAAACAAATGCGCAACATGAGATTAGTTGACATATGGAGGGTACTTCACCCGGGTACAAAGGATTACAGTTTTTTCTCACAAGTGCATAACACCTACAGCAGAATTGACTACTTTTTTATCTCACACAAACTGCTGGATCTCCCAGTGGAAGCAGAGATGGGTTTGTGGTCGGACCATGCCCCGATATTCTTATCAATTCTGTTCCATTCTAATACAAAATCTGGCTTTTCGTGGCGCCTGAATGAGAACTTACTCCAGGACACACAATGCAAAGACAATGTAGAAAAGACGATATCCAATTTCGTAGCAGACCATGGGGGGGGACACCACATCTTCTCCCATGAAGTGGGAGGCCCTGAAAAGCGTGATACGGGGAGTTCTTATTTCACACGGTGCACGTTTGAAGAGGGAGAGGGTTGCAGAAATAATTAAACACTCAGACCAAATTCATAAATTAGAAACACAACACAAAAAAGATCTTAACGAGGTTACATTCGCACACTTGTCCACAACCAGACAAAAGTTGCTCGCCTTACTGGACCAAAAATCACGCTACCTCAGAGAAAGGCTCCGAAATCGCTTTTACCAATTTGGAAACAAAAGTGGCAAGATCTTGGCTAGATACATTAACCCACGGGGCCCAAATACATTTATCCCCTTCATTAAAAATGGGAAAGGGGAAAAGTTTCATAGTACCAGAGACATCATCTCGAGCTTCAGTGACTACTACAAAGACTTATACAACATAGATGGCCACTACAAAGATCTGTCCATATCCGCTCTCCACAACAAAATCAATACATATTTACATCAAAACAATATACCCCTTCTACCGGAGGACAGGATTCAGGGCCTAGAGGGGGAGTTCACGCTGGAGGAGGTCTTGGAAACTATTAAAGGTCTGAAACAAGGGAAAAGTCCAGGTCCAGACGGGTACTCAGCTGGTTTTTATAAATCATTCGCCTCATTATTGAGCCCGATTTTTCTTGAAGTGTGTAATTCGGTCTCCTCGGGTGGTTCCTTTCCCCCTCAGGCTTTGGCCGCTCATATCACGGTCATACCAAAACCAGATAAAGACCCCTCGTTATGTAATAATTACCGTCCGATATCTCTTATAAATTTAGACATTAAAATCTATGCGAAGATGATTGCAAATAGATTGAGCCCTCTCCTTCCACACGTGATAAACCAAGACCAGGTGGGTTTTGTCCCGGGTAGAGAGGCACGCGACAATACCATTAGGACCATCTCTTTAATAGACAGGGCGGGACGGGAGGGGGGCGATCCCATGTGTATCCTGTCGATCGATGCCTTCGACAGGGTGCACTGGGAGTTTTTGTTCCGGGCCCTGGCGGGGATTGGTCTGGGAGAAAATATGATGCACAGAGTAAAGGCCTTGTATACCTCCCCCAGCGCCCAGGTGAAGGTGAATGGCACCCTTTCGGACGCGTTCGAGATACGAAATGGTACGAGGCAGGGGTGCCCGCTTTCCCCTCTCCTGTATATCCTGTCAATGGAATATCTGGCCACCGCCATACGCAATAACCCCTCCATAAGAGGAGTTAAATTAAGTTCGGAGGAGCACAAGTTGGCGCTTTTTGCCGATGATATCCTCTTATATGTTACCTCCCCCATAACTAGCTTACCCAATATTATACTAGAATTATCGAAATTCGGTCACCTAAGCAATTTTAAAATTAATTCCCATAAATCCATGGCATTAAATATATCCCTACCACCATCTGAGGTGAATAGGCTGCGAGCCTCTTTCCCGTTTGGTTGGCGCTTTGATTCACTTCCATATCTGGGGATCAGAATAACAGCCAAAACATCTGGTTTGTACGATGCAAATTTTAAAAAGGCGTTGCAAAAAGCGGAGCTGGACTTAGAGAAGTGGCATAAATTACAATTGTCCTGGTTTGGTAGAGTTAATGTAATTAAAATGGACTTGTTGCCTCGCCTTTTATATTATTTCCAGACAATCCCATTATATCTTCCCGCGTCCTTTTTCTCACGACTCAAGAAAGCGGTCATCCGACTGGTCTGGTCCCATGCTAGATCAAGAATATCTTACTTTGTATTAAGCAGGTCCAAGAGGAGGGGGGGAATTGGCCTACCAGACTTCCTAGTATATAGTCGTGCCTCATTAGGTTCTTGCATATTAGACCTATATCATAGCAGCAACAACAAGAAATGGGTGGGCTTAGAGGGCGATCTCGTTGGCGGGGATCCTCAGACGATATTGTGGAACACAGGAGGGGGGGGGGGCGAGGTCGAACCTTCCATTCATGACTAGAAACATGCTTCTACTTATTCGACAGAGTAGCAGAAATACTATAACCTCTACAGCCCCGGGTCCACTAACCCCAATCTACGACAATCCTCACTTCCCTGCAGGTCTCCGTAGGGAAAATTTCCTGAGTAAAAACAGAGCTTCAAAACCCATTATATTTGACTTCATAAACCAGACAGGTATTAAGTCCCTACGGGAGATATACCGGGGGGGGAACCTCCTGAGGGCTCTTGGTTCTTTTACGAACAACTAAAGAGCTTCATAGGCACATTATTTAAACTCAACAAGTCCATGGGGGTGTTGACCCCTTTCGAGAAAATCTGTCTCGCGGAGGAGCCCCCGTCTCATAAGGTGTCCCTCTTATATAATCTTTTCCAGGAGAGTCAGACTCCAACACATGACTTCCCAACATTTTTCTCAAAATGGGAGAGTGACTTGGGGATTTCATTATCCCAGGAGGAAAGGGATAAGATTTCGCTGTTCACCTTTATGACTTCGCTGTCGGCCGTATCACAGGAGAGGAGTTACAAGGTTCTGTCGAGGTGGTATAGATGCCCCTGCCAGGTTCACACCATGTTCCCAGTGATACCGGATATCTGTTGGAGATGCTCATCAGAAAAAGGGACTTATGTCCATATCTGGTGGGAATGCCCACCCATAAAGAAATTCTGGATGCTGGTTTTCGATCTTCATAACAAATTAGCCTTTCGCAAAATACAACCCACAGTGGAACTGGCCCTCTTGTCTCTGTGTGACATGTCGATATCTGGTTTTAAGAGGAGTCTTCTCAGACATTTTCTGACGGCTGCCAGGAATTTGATTCCTAGATACTGGAAGCAAGATCGTTACCCCTCAGGCTCCGACTTTGTTGCGGAGCTTAACAACATTTACAGAATGGAACCGTTGATGAGTGAATCCATGGGGGACTCGATGACATTTTTTAACACTTGGGCTTCATGGATTGTATTCAGGGAGACCCCGGAACTGGATGCATGGTTGTCCAGGTCCTAATTCATATCTGGAGCCGATCTGGGAGCGCTCGTGTAACGGCAGCGACCTATATCCTCTGACTTGCTGTTGTGGCCTGGAGCCAATGTTGATGACTCAATGTTCTTCTCTCCTCTACGTGGGGCTTGGGATCGGCCCGGGAGGGGTGTCGCACTCCTCACGCATAGTGTACCCTCTTACCTTCACCCGCTTTCCTTTCCCCTCCCCCTTTTTTTTTTTTCTCTTTCTTTCCTCCTCTTTCCGTTTCTTTAATTCTTTCTACTTTTGCTTACTTTTTATATCTAGTGACATTATACACTAATACAAAGGATTAATATAGCTAGTAATGCTTGATTGCCTTTGATGCTGCTTATTAGTTTCAACTGTAAGAATATCATTACTAATTTGAAAGTGTTATCGTTCGCAGTGGCCAACTACATTTAATACCTACTGAGATTCTCTCTTTTTATATGATCTACGGACTTTAACCCGCTGAGTTTAACAATTGTTTCAGCATTGTACTATTGTTTGTATTGTTTATTTGCTTCAATAAACCTGATTTATACAAATAGTAAGAAACTAAAAAATGATAGTGTTGGCCCCCTTAAAAATAGTCTGGGTGAGATGGTGGATGAGGATGAGGAAAAAGCCAATATGCTAAATGACTTTTTTTCATCAGTATTTACACAAGAAAATCCCATGCAGACAAAATGTCTAGTGATAAAAATTCCCAATTAAATGTCACCTGCTTAACCCAGCAGGAAGTGCGGCGGCGTCTAAAAATCACTAAAATTGACAAATCTCCGGGCCCGGATGGGATACACCCCCGAGTACTACAGGAATTAAGTTCAGTCATTGATAGACCATTATTTTTAATCTTTAAAGACTCCATAATAACAGGGTCTGTGCCACAGGACTGGCGTATAGCAAATGTGGTGCCAATATTCAAAAAGGGAACAAAAACTGAACTCGGAAATTATAGGCCAGTAAGCTTAACCTCTACTGTGGGTAAAATCCTGGAGGGCATTCTAAGGGACGCTATACTGGAGTATCTGAAGAGGAATAGCCTCATGACCCAGTATCAGCACGGGTTTACTAGGGACCGTTCATGTCAGACTAATTTGATCAGTTTCTATGAAGAGGTAAGTTCCGGATTGGACCAAGGGAACCCAGAGGATGTAGTGTATATGGACTTTTCAAAAGCTTTCGATACGGTGCCACACAAAAGGTTGATACATAAAATGAGAATAATGGGGATAGGGGAAAATATGTGCAAGTGGGTTGAGAGCTGGCTCAGGGATAGGAAACAAAGGGTGGTTATTAATGGAGCACACTCGGACTGGGTAGCGGGTGGGGTACCACAGGGGTCAGTATTGGGCCCTCTTCTTTTTAACATATTTATTAATGACCTTGTAGGGGACATTCAGAGTAGAATTTCAATATTTGCAGATGACACTAAACTCTGCAGGGTAATCAATACAGAGGAGGACAATTTTATATTACAGGATGATTTATGTAAACTAGAAGCTTGGGCTGATAAATGGCAAATGAGCTTTAATGGGGATAAATGTATGGTCATGCACTTGGGTAGAAGTAATAAGATGTATAATTATGTGCTTAATTCTAAAACTCTGGGCAAAACAGTCAATGAAAAAGACCTGGGTGTATGGGTGGATGACAAACTCATATTCAGTGGCCAGTGTCAGGCAGCTGCTACAAAGGCAAATAAAATAATGGGATGCATTAACAGAGGCATAGATGCTCATGAGGAGAATATAATTTTACCTCTATACAAGTCACTTGTTCAACCACACTTAGAATACTGTGCACAGTTCTGGTCTCCGGTGTATAAGAAAGACATAGCTGAACTAGAGCGGGTGCAGAGAAGAGCGACCAAGGTTATTAAAGGACTGGGGGGTATGCAATACCAAGATAGGTTATTACACTTGGGGCTATTTAGTTTGGAAAAACGAAGACTAAGGGGTGATCTTATTTTAATGTATAAATATATGAGGGGACAGTACAAAGACCTTTCTGATGATCTTTTTAATCATAGACCTGAAACAGGGACAAGGGGGCATCCTCTGCGTTTGGAGGAAAAAAGGTTTAAGCATAATAACAGACGCGGATTCTTTACTGTAAGAGCAGTGAGACTATGGAACTCTCTGCCGTATGTTGTAATGAGTGATTCATTACTTAAATTTAAGAGGGGACTGGATACCTTTCTGGAAAAGTATAATGTTACAGGGTATATACACTAGATTCCTTGATAGGGCGTTGATCCAGGGAACTAGTCTGATTGACGTATGTGGAGTCGGGAAGGAATTTTTTTCCCCAATGTGGAGCTTACTCTTTGCCACATGGGGTTTTTTTTGCCTTCCTCTGGATCAACATGTTAGGGCATGTTAGGTTAGGCTATGGGTTGAACTAGATTGACATATAGTCTTCCTTCAACCTTAATAACTATGTAACTATGTAACTTGGGTATTTTCTATCATATAGACCCCTCAAAATGACTTCAAATGAGATGTGGTCTCTAAAAAAAAATGGTGTTGTAAAAATGAGAAATTGCTGGTCAACTTTAAACCCTTATAACTCCCTAACAAAAAAAAATTTTGGTTCCAAAATTGTGCTGATGTAAAGTAGACATGTGAGAAATGTTACTTATTAAGTATTTTGTGTGACATATCTCTGTGATTTAATTGCATAAAAATTCAAAGTTGGAAAATTGCAAAATTTTCATAATTTTCGCCAAATCTCCGTTTTTTTCACAAATAAACGCAGGTACTATCAAAGAATTTTTACCACCATCATGAAGTACAATATGTCACGAGAAAACAATGTCAGAATCACTGGGATCCGTTGAAGTGTTCCAGAGTTATAACCTCATAAAGGGACAGTGGTCAGAATTGTAAAAATTGGCCCGGTCATTAACGTGCAAACCACCCTTGGGGGTAAAGGGGTTAATGTTAAATATAGGGAAAAAACGCATGCGTTTTTTTTTTTTGCTAAAACGCAACGCCAAAAAACGCACATGTGAAACCAGCCTTAGTTTTTGGTTCATGTATTCCCAAAATAAAGCGTTTTGAAACTTATCCAAAATACCTCTCTTTGTCCGTGGAGGCGGGTCCTCACTCCCCAGCTTGAACCGCTACTCTGCCGTCACTCAAATCTTCAGGGGCTTTCGGCGCCGCCCCCTCCGCGCTGTTTTCGCTTCAAAACCGGCACCTGCGCTGTGTACTACTGTGTTGTGCAGTAAGCTCTGGCCGTCTGACGTCCCAGCCAGGCTTGCAGACTGCGCGTGTGCGGACAGTGCGGCCACCCACCTTGGGAATCCCAGCCCCGCAGTGTGTTATGCATTATGCACAGTGCGGGGCTGGGATTCATAGGCAGGGCGGCCACACAGGCGCAGTCTGCAAGCCTGGCTGTGAGGTCAGATGGCCAGACCTCACTGCGCCTGCCCCACACAGTAGTACACAGCGCAGGCGCCGGATTTCAAGCAAAAACAGCGCGGAGGGGGCGGCACCCGGAGCCATGGAATATTTGAGTGACGGCAGTGTGGCGATTCAAGCAGGGGGGGGTGAGGACCTGCCTCCCTGGATAAGGACAGGTACTTTGGAAAAGTAATAAAACGCTTTATTTGGGGAATACATGCACCAAAAACTAAAAGAGCCACCATGTTAGAATGCAGTATTACTGCTGCACAAGGTGGCTTTCAGTTTATAACGGCTGGAGGGGGTGACAGTGGCCCTTTAAGGCTCGTCCATAACTACTTTATTATACTCTACTAGATGGCAGCCCGATTCTAAAGAATCGGGAGTCTAGAATCCATATATACTTGAAATTCGGCAGGAGCTTGAAGAGCCACGTCACTGGGCCCGCCTCCACGCAGTAGAAACTGTTGTGAATTCTGTGGCTGAGTTCACTTCTGTGGTCACAAGTGGTATTGCAGTCTCTGGGCTTCCTCCCTCAGGTGTTTTGGTGAGCTCGTTGGCTGCCTTGCTATTTAGCTCCACCTGAGTCTGTCTTCCTTGCTCCTTGTCAATGTTCCAGTGTTGGATCTGAGCTACTGCATCTTTCCTTGGGCCTGCTGCTCTGCTAGATAAGTGCTTCTAGTTTGTTTTCTGTTTTTTCTGTCCAGCTTGCTATTAACTTTTGCTGGAAGCTCTGAGAAGCAAAGGGGTGCACCGCCGTGCTGTTAGTTCGGCACGGTGGGTCTTTTTGCCCCTTTGCGTGGTTTTCGTTTTAGGGTTTTTTGTAGACTGCATAGTTCTCTTTGCTATCCTCGCTCTGTCTAGAATATCGGGCCTCACTTTGCTGAATCTATTTCATTCCTACGTTTGTCTTTTCATCTTGCTAACAGTCATTATATGTGGGGGGCTGCCTATTCCTTTGGGGTATTTCTCTGAGGTAAGTCAGGCTTGTATTTCTATCTTCAGGCTAGTCAGCTCCTCAGGCAGTGCCGAGTTGCATAGGTAGTTGTTAGGCGCAATCCACTGCTGCTTATAGTTGTGTGAGGATAGATTAGGTACTGCAGTCTACAGAGATTCCACGTCTCAGAGCTCGTCCTATTGTTTTTGGTTATTGCCAGATCTCTGTATGTGCGCTGATTACTGCACGCTGTGTTGCCTGATTGCCAGCCATAACAGTACAAGGAGCCACACCAATGATTCCCAATAGAGGGAAAAAAGAAATCCTGACATCATTTTTTTTTCTTAGCTCTGTCTTCAGTCTTTTTTTTCCCCTAGACATTAGAGTGCTTCAGGACACAGCTGTGGACATGGATATTCAGGCTCTGTGCTCCTCAATGGATAATCTCGTTGTAAAAGTACAAAAGATTCAAGATACTATTGATCAGAAATCGATGCTAGAACCAAGAATTCCGATTCCTGATTTGTTTTTTGGTGACAGAACTAAGTTCCTGAGCTTCAGAAATAATTGTAAGCTATTTTTGGCCTTGAAACCTCATTCTTCTGGTAATCCTATTCAACAGGTTTTGATTATTATTTCTTTTTTGCGCGGCGACCCACAGGACTGGGCGTTTTCTCTTGCGCCAGGAGACCCTGCATTGAGTAGTGTCGATGCGTTTTTCCTGGCGCTCGGATTGCTTTACGATGAGCCTAATTCAGTGGATCAGGCTGAGAAAAATCTGTTGGCTTTATGCCAGGGTCAGGATGATATAGAAGTATATTGTCAGAAATTTAGAAAGTGGTCAGTACTCACTCTGTGGAATGAATCTGCACTAGCGGCTTTGTTCAGAAAGGGTCTCTCTGAAGCTCTTAAGGATGTAATGGTGGGATTTCCTATGCCTGCTGGTTTGAATGAGTCCATGTCCTTGGCCATTCAGATCGGTCGTCGCTTGCGCGAGCGTAAATCTGTGCACCATCTGGCGGTATTGTCTGAGAGTAAACCTGAGCCTATGCAGTGCGACAGGACTATGACTAAAGTAGAACGGCAAGAACACAGACGTCTGAACAGACTGTGTTTCTATTGTGGTGATTCTACTCATGCTATTTCTAATTGTCCTAAACGCACTAGGCGGTTCGATAGCTGTGCCGTTATTGGTACTGTACAGTCCAAATTCCTTTTGTCCATTACCTTAATGTGCTCTTTGTCATCGTATTCTGTCATGGCGTTTGTGGATTCAGGCGCTGCCCTGAATCTGATGGATTTGGATTATGCTAAACGTTGTGGATTTTTCTTGGAGCCTTTGCGGTGTCCTATTCCGTTGAGAGGAATTGATGCTACACCTTTGGCCAAGAATAAGCCTCAGTACTGGGCCCAGCTGACCATGTGCATGGCTCCTGCACATCAGGAAGTTATTCGCTTTCTGGTACTGCATAATTTGCATGATGTGGTCGTGTTGGGGTTGCCATGGCTACAAACCCATAATCCAGTATTGGATTGGAACTCTATGTCGGTAACCAGCTGGGGTTGTCAGGGAGTACATGGTGATGTTCCATTTTTGTCTATTTCGTCATCCATTCCTTCTGACATCCCAGAGTTCTTGTCGGACTTTCAGGATGTATTTGAAGAGTCCAAGTCTGATGCCCTACCTCCGCATAGGAATTGTGATTGTGCTATCGATTTGATTCCTGGTAGTAAATTCCCTAAGGGTCGTTTATTTAATTTGTCCGTACCTGAACACACCGCTATGCGCAGTTATGTGAAGGAGTCCCTGGAGAAGGGACATATTCGCCCATCGTCGTCACCATTGGGAGCAGGGTTCTTTTTTGTAGCCAAGAAGGATGGTTCGCTAAGACCGTGTATTGATTACCGCCTTCTTAATAAGATCACTGTTAAGTTTCAGTATCCCTTGCCATTGATTTCTGACTTGTTTGCTCGGATTAAGGGGGCTAGTTGGTTCACCAAGATAGATCTTCGTGGTGCGTATAATCTGGTGAGAATCAGGCAAGGAGATGAATGGAAAACGGCATTTAATACGCCCGAGGGTCATTTTGAGTATCTGGTGATGCCGTTTGGACTTGCCAATGCTCCATCTGTTTTTCAGTCTTTTATGCATGACATTTTCCGTGAGTATCTGGATAAATTCTTGATTGTTTACTTGGATGACATTTTGATCTTCTCTGATGATTGGGAGTCTCATGTGAAGCAAGTCAGAATGGTTTTCCAGGTACTGCGTGCTAATTCCTTGTTCGTGAAGGGATCAAAGTGTCTCTTCGGTGTGCAGAAAGTTTCATTTTTGGGGTTCATCTTTTCCCCTTCTACTATCGAGATGGATCCGGTTAAGGTTCAGGCCATCCAGGATTGGACTCAGCCGACATCTCTAAAAAGTCTGCAGAAATTCCTGGGCTTTGCTAATTTTTATCGTCGCTTCATCTGTAATTTTTCTAGCATTGCCAGACCATTGACCGATTTGACCAAGAAGGGTGCTGATTTGGTTAATTGGTCTTCTGCTGCCGTGGAAGCTTTTCAGGAGTTGAAGCGTCGTTTCTGCTGTGCCCCTGTGTTGTGTCAACCTGATGTTTCTCTTCCGTTCCAGGTCGAGGTTGATGCTTCTGAGATTGGTGCAGGGGCGGTTTTGTCACAGAGAGGTTCTGGTTGCTCAGTGTTCAAACCATGTGCTTTCTTTTCCAGGAAATTTTCTGCTGCTGAGCGTAATTATGATGTGGGCAACCGAGAGTTGCTGGCCATGAAGTGGGCATTCGAGGAGTGGCGTCATTGGCTTGAGGGTGCTAAGCATCGCGTGGTGGTATTGACTGATCATAAGAACCTTACTTATCTTGAGTCTGCCAAGCGCTTGAATCCTAGACAGGCCCGTTGGTCGTTATTTTTTGCTCGTTTTGATTTTGTGGTTTCATACCTTCCGGGCTCTAAAAATGTGAAGGCGGATGCTCTGTCTAGGAGTTTTGTGCCCGACTCTCCGGGGTTATCTGAGCCGGCGAGTATCCTCAAGGAAGGAGTCATTGTGTCTGCCATCTCCCCTGATTTGCGGAGAGTGTTGCAGAAATTTCAGGCTAATAAACCTGATCGTTGTCCGGCCGAGAAACTGTTCGTCCCTGATAGGTGGACTAGTAAAGTTATCTCTGAACTTCATTGTTCGGTGCTGGCCGGTCATCCAGGAATCTTTGGTACCAGGGAGTTGGTTGCTAGATCCTTCTGGTGGCCATCTCTGTCACGGGATGTGCGTGCTTTTGTGCAGTCCTGTGGAATTTGTGCTAGGGCTAAGCCCTGCTGTTCACGTGCCAGTGGGTTGCTTTTGCCCTTGCCGGTCCCGAAGAGGCCTTGGACACATATTTCGATGGATTTCATTTCTGACCTTCCCGTTTCTCAAAAAATGTCGGTCATTTGGGTGGTCTGTGATCGCTTTTCTAAAATGGTCCATCTGGTGCCCTTGGTTAAATTGCCTTCCTCCTCTGATTTGGTGCCTTTGTTCTTCCAGCATGTGGTTCGTTTACATGGCATTCCTGAGAATATTGTTTCTGACAGAGGTTCCCAGTTTGTCTCGAGGTTCTGGCGAGCCTTTTGTGGTAGGATGGGCATTGACCCATCTTTCTCCTCGGCCTTCCATCCTCAGACTAATGGCCAGACCGAACGAACCAATCAGACCTTGGAAACATATCTGAGATGTTTTGTTTCCGCTGACCAGGATGATTGGGTGTCATTTTTGCCGTTGGCTGAGTTCGCCCTTAATAATCGGGCCAGCTCGGCTACCTTGGTCTCTCCATTTTTCTGCAATTCTGGGTTCCATCCTCGTTTCTCTTCAGGACAGGTTGAGTCTTCGGACTGTCCTGGTGTGGATTCTGTGGTGGACAGGTTGCAGCAGATCTGGACTCAGGTGGTGGACAATTTGACCTTGTCCCAGGAGAAGGCTCAGCTTTTCGCTAATCGCAGACGCCGTGTGGGACCCCGACTTCGTGTTGGGGATCTGGTTTGGTTATCTTCTCGTCATATTCCTATGAAGGTTTCCTCTCCTAAATTTAAACCTCGTTTTATTGGTCCGTATAGGATTTCTGAGATTCTCAATCCGGTGTCTTTTCGTCTGACCCTCCCAGACTCCTTTTCCATACATAATGTATTCCATAGGTCGTTGTTGAGGAGATACGTGGCACCTATGGTTCCATCTGTGGAGCCTCCTGCCCCTGTTTTGGTGGAGGGGGAATTGGAGTATATTGTGGAGAAGATTTTGGATTCTCGTGTCTCTAGACGGAAACTCCAGTATCTGGTCAAATGGAAGGGTTATGCTCAGGAAGATAATTCCTGGGTTTTTGCCTCTGATGTCCATGCCCCAGATCTTGTTCGTGCCTTTCATGTGGCTCATCCTGGTCGGCCTGGGGGTTCTGGTGAGGGTTCGGTGACCCCTCCTCAAGGGGGGGGTACTGTTGTGAATTCTGTGGCTGAGTTCACTTCTGTGGTCACAAGTGGTATTGCAGTCTCTGGGCTACCTCCCTCAGGTGTTTTGGTGAGCTCGTTGGCTGCCTTGCTATTTAGCTCCACCTGAGTCTGTCTTCCTTGCTCCTTGTCAATGTTCCAGTGTTGGATCTGAGCTACTGCATCTTTCCTTGGGCCTGCTGCTCTGCTAGATAAGTGCTTCTAGTTTGTTTTCTGTTTTTTCTGTCCAGCTTGCTATTAACTTTTGCTGGAAGCTCTGAGAAGCAAAGGGGTGCACCGCCGTGCTGTTAGTTCGGCACGGTGGGTCTTTTTGCCCCTTTGCGTGGTTTTCGTTTTAGGGTTTTTTGTAGACTGCATAGTTCTCTTTGCTATCCTCGCTCTGTCTAGAATATCGGGCCTCACTTTGCTGAATCTATTTCATTCCTACGTTTGTCTTTTCATCTTGCTAACAGTCATTATATGTGGGGGGCTGCCTATTCCTTTGGGGTATTTCTCTGAGGTAAGTCAGGCTTGTATTTCTATCTTCAGGCTAGTCAGCTCCTCAGGCAGTGCCGAGATGCATAGGTAGTTGTTAGGCGCAATCCACTGCTGCTTATAGTTGTGTGAGGATAGATTAGGTACTGCAGTCTACAGAGATTCCACGTCTCAGAGCTCGTCCTATTGTTTTTGGTTATTGCCAGATCTCTGTATGTGCGCTGATTACTGCACGCTGTGTTGCCTGATTGCCAGCCATAACAAGAAACTTGCTGTGAGGTAAAAATTCAAAAATCACACCAAAATGGCGGGCGGAGTGTGTCACAGTACGGCACGTTTCTGATTGGTCGCTCGCAGCAGGCGGCAACCAATCAGACACTGGACACTGTTGACGTCACTTATCTCCGGACATTAGCTCCGGACATTAGCTCCGGACATTAGCTCCGGACAGGAAGTTGGCACAAATTGCAGGAAGTAGTATTCTAGGCAATTATATATTAGATTATCCTGTACACAGTGGAGGAGATAGAAATCACAGGTCCGACAGCAACAGCTGGAATTGGGCCCTCCAATGTAAAGAAAGAAAAAAAGAATCTATCTATCTACATAAAGCTGAGTGTGTGTGTGTGTGTGTGTGTGTGTGTGTGTGTGTGTGCGTGTGCGTGTGTCAAGCCACACCCATTCCACATAGCAACCAATCACTAAGCATCTTTCATTTCACCAGAGCTGTTTAAAGGAAGCTGAGCTGTGATTGGTTGCTATGAGCAACAGTTTTCCCACTCCACAACACCTCAGCAGACACTGACCGGGTGGGAGAAATCCAGCATCCCTGGGAACATAAGCTCCAGCCATTGTCTGCCCCCAGAAAGGAGCAGAGAGCACATGACAGAAATGACAGAATAGCGATCTATTGTTACCGGCATAGAAAATCGCATCATCAGCGGCCGCACACAGAGCCGCACTGTCAGGTTACATAACAGCACATCTCCAGGAACTCCCTGCTCAGCGCCACCCAGCCCGGGACTATGGGATGGAGGATGTGTGATGGGTATATGGGCACTGGACTATGGGATGGAGGATGTGTGATGGGCATATGGGCACTGGACTATGGGATGGAGGATGTGTGATGGGTATATGGGCACTGGACTATGGAATGGAGGATATGTATGATGGGTATATGGGCACTGGACTATGGGATGGAGGATGTGTGATGGGTATATGGGCACTGGACTATGGAATGGAGGATGTGTATGATGGGTTTATGGGCACTGGACTATGGGATGGAGGACGTGTATGATGGGTATATGGGCTCTGGACTAAGGGATGGAGAATGTGTATGATGGGTATATGGCATGAGACTAGGGGATGGAGGATGTGTGATGGGTATATGAGCATGGGACTATGGGATGGATGATGTGTATAATGGGTATATGAGCACGGTTCTATGGGATGGAGGATATGTATGATGGGTATATGGACACGGGGCTATGGGATGGAGGATATGTATGATGGTATATGAGCACGGGACTATGGGATGGAGGATGTGCGATGGGTATATGGGCACTGGACTATGGAATGATGTGTATGATGGGTATATGGGCACGGTTCTATGGGATGGAGGATATGTATGATGGGTATATGGACACAGGACTATGGGATGGAGGATATGTATGATGGGTATATGGGCACGGGACTATGGGATGGAGGATGTGTGATGGGTATATGGGCACGGGACTATGGTGTGGAGGATATGTATGATGGGTATATAGGCACGGGACTATGGGATGGAGGATGTGTGATGGGTATATGGGCACGGGACTATGGGCTGGAGGATATGGTATATGGGCACTGGACTAAGGGATGGAGGATGTGTGATGTGTATATGGGCACTAGACTATGGGGTGGAGGATATGTATGATGGGTATATAGGCACGGGACTATGGGATGGAGGATGTGTGATGGGTATATGGGCACTAGACTATGGGGTGGAGGATATGTATGATGGGTATATAGGCACGGGACTATGGGATGGAGGATGTGTGATGGGTATATGGGCACGGGACTATGGGCTGGAGGATATGGTATATGGGCACTGGACTAAGGGATGGAGGATGTATGATGGGTATATGGGCACTGGACTATGGGATGGAGGATATGTATGATGGGTATATTGGCACTGGGCTATGGGATGGAGGATATGTATGATGGGTATATGGGCACTGGACTATGAGATGCAGGATGTGTGATGATCTCCCGCTCTACTGCAACATCCTTTTCTGTGGTCCCCCTGCTAACACCCTTGCTCCTCTCCAGTCCATCCTTAACTCTGCTGCCCGACTAATTCATCTCTCTCCTCAATACTCCTCCGCTTCTCCCTCTGCAAATCTCTTCACTGGCTACCATTCCCTCAGTGTATCCAGTTCAAATTACTAATACTGACCTACAAGGCCATCTGTAACCTGTCTCCTCCATACATCTCTGAACTAATCTCCTGATATCTTCCTTCACGTAATCTCCGGTCCTCCCAAGACCTCCTTCTCTACTCCACACTTATTCGCTCTTCACCCAGCGGCCTCCAAGACTTCTCCCGAATATCCCCCATCCTCTGGAATTCGTTGCCCCATCACGTCCGACTATCAACCACATTCGGATCGTTCTGACGGAACCTGAAAGCCCACCTCTTCAGGAAAGCCTACAGCCTACACTGACCCCGCTGCCTCCTCACCAACACCGGAGCTGCTGCAACCCCCCAACCTACTGTCTCCTTCCTCACCATCCTGTAGAATGTAAACCCGCAAGGGCAGGGTCCTCTCTCCTCTGTATCAGTCTGTGATTGTTAGGTTTACTGTAAGTGATATCTGTAACTTGTATGTAACCCCTTCTCATGTACAGACCATGGAATCAATGGTGCTATATAAATAAATAATAATAATAGTATATGGGCACTGGACTATGGGATGAAGGATAATCACTATAATTTGTTGTAACTAACCACAGTTAGTTACTATGCCCGGGCAATGCCGGGCTCTTCAGCTAGTGTATATATATATATATATATATATATATATATATATATATATATAGTAACATAGTAACATAGTTAGTAAGGCCGAAAAAAGACATTTGTCCATCCAGTTCAGCCTATATTCCATTATAATAAATACCCAGATCTACGTCCTTCTACAGAACCTAATAATTGTATGATACAATATTGTTCTGCTCCAGGAAGACATCCAGGCCTCTCTTGAACCCCTCGACTGAGTTCGCCATCACCACCTCCTCAGGCAAGCAATTCCAGATTCTCACTGCCCTAACAGTAAAGAATCCTCTTCTATGTTGGTGGAAAAACCTTCTCTCCTCCAGACGCAAAGAATGCCCTCTTGTGCCCGTCACCTTCCTTGGTATAAACAGATCCTCAGCGAGATATTTGTATTGTCCCCTTATATACTTATACATGGTTATTAGATCGCCCCTCAGTCGTCTTTTTTCTAGACTAAATAATCCTAATTTCGCTAATCTATCTGGGTATTGTAGTTCTCCCATCCCCTTTATTAATTTTGTTGCCCTCCTTTGTACTCTCTCTAGTTCCATTATATCCTTCCTGAGCACCGGTGCCCAAAACTGGACACAGTACTCCATGTGCGGTCTAACTAGGGATTTGTACAGAGGCAGTATAATGCTCTCATCATGTGTATCCAGACCTCTTTTAATGCACCCCATGATCCTGTTTGCCTTGGCAGCTGCTGCCTGGCACTGGCTGCTCCAGGTAAGTTTATCATTAACTAGGATCCCCAAGTCCTTCTCCCTGTCAGATTTACCCAGTGGTTTCCCGTTCAGTGTGTAATGGTGATATTGATTCCTTCTATGGTGATATTGATTCCTTCTAGTCATATCTCCCGACTATGCAGATTGCATGCTGTCGTTGTAGGCCCAGACTAGATGGTATGGAGATGAATGAGGGATACCAAAGTTCAAAAATAGACTTTCCTTTACTTAACAAGAACTTGATGAGAAGTTTATACATCAGATAGCAGGCACAACACTTGATGAATGATTCTTTTGCATTGTGCAGAGTCAGGAACTTTCCGGTTCCATGTGGCGGTACATAACTTTTGTTATAAGCCACAATAGTGCAGCAAACTTGAGCTAATGACCTCTTCCTGCTCTTTGTCTCCACTATGCTCCCTGCCTGGAATCCAAATTCTTATTGCCATTATATCTTTGCTTACCTTCAGAACTGATGTCTCCCTCCTGACACACAACACCATATCAATTCAGGAGGACTGCAATCATATAGACCAAAGTTCGTCACGAAGGCGGTGAAATGTGCGTCGAGGCCCTTGCGTGTCTCATCATTGCTCCAGCACAGGGTGATCATCATGTCTCAAGGTAAATTACTCTATTTAAAATCTACTTCCCCCTGATACCATGGACAGACTGGTTCAACAACTGCATTTGGTCATGATGGGGAGTAATTAGGAGCCATAAGGTGCAGATTATATTCATACTGCAAATAGATCCCTTATCATCGTAACGCATGACTACTCTAGGTATAACTAATGTATTAACCCCTAATCTGACCTATTAACTAGTTCCATACGGTGCAGCAAATCTAATTATCACTCCATACCACTCTGTGCAATAGTGCCGATTGAGACAATTGTTTTTCTCTACCCTAAAGGTACCTTCACACTGAGCAACTTTAGAATGAGAACGACAGCGATCCGTGACGTTGCAGCGTCCTGGATAGCGATCTCGTTGTGTTTGACACGCAGCAGCGATCAGGATCCTGCTGTGACATCGCTGGTCGTAGCTGAAAGTCCAGAACTTTATTTGGTCGTCAGGTCGGCGTGATTCGTCATGTTTGACAGCAAAAGCAACGATGCCAGCAATGTTTTTTCACGGAGCTAACAACCAGCGAGAACGATAAGTACGTCACTGGATCGCTCCTGCATCATTCTGGAGTTGCTGTGTTTGACATCTCTACAGCGACCTAAACAGCGACGCTCCAGCGATCTAGTTTAGGTCGGATCGTTGTCTATATCGCTGGAGCGTCCCTAAATGTGACGGTACCTTAAGTGTCACACTTACCAACTTTTTATGGTAACAATTATTTTTAGCTGCTTCTCATATATGAACGCCCTTTGTATTTTTGTCTATCTAATATGTTAACATGTATAATAAAATGTATATCTTTTCACTAAGAAACCCCCTTACTCTTTATTGAGATGTCTAGTTGAAATGCTGACTTTAGATAAGGTGTAATGATATTGTCACGATTGGACTGGCGAGTAAACTGGGACCAGGGGCACCTTTCCTGGCCCTAGCTCTAGGGGGCGCCCTAACTCGCCCTGTTCCCCGGGATACTTCAGATGGCGAGGATGCCGGGGCCTCCGCCCTCGCCCTGTCACTTGACTGCCGCCCTGCGTCTGTCCCCCTCCCTCACCCAGGGAAGAGAGGCGCTACCGTGTAAAACTGTACACCAACCTGACAAACAGGGAAACAAAGACAAGGATAAAAAGAAAACTCCACTCACACAAAATATGCTCTCACAAATAACAGAGGTATACACCAGGGTGTGAAGGACGGGAGGGTAAATAAAGCAGGTAAGGATGAGGAATTTTCCAAGCGTACAAACCATACAACTGTCGCACAATAAATTCCTCCAGCTCTCCAAACACCAGCTCCTCACTACTCCAGGTCTATCAAGCAAGTGCTATCTCAGACAAGGATCTGGCCAGAAGGCCTAGCTTTTATAGGAGAGAGGAGTGGCTAACCGAGCACAGCTGAAAACAGGAATTTCCACATGGCCTATTAACCCCTGTCCTGCTGAAAGAAAACAAAACACCTTTAATACACAGGAGAAGCGCTTCTTCTCAGCGATGAAGCAGAAGCCGTCAGACGCCGTGGTCTTCTGGTACTGCTCTGTCGTGGTAACTCCGTGACAGATATAGTAAGATGTTTTTTCACTAAAGAGGTCTAAGTTTTTGCTTTTTTGGTGCAATGTGTTAGGCATAAGGGGTTAGGTTCCGCTTGGCCACGGTAACCGTTTTGTAGGTTGTCTCTTGCCTTGTCCATGTATGGTTTGGTCCAGTAGCCCATTTATCATCAGATTTATCCTGGTTCATTGACATCTGACGCGGAACTCGTTAATCCAGACAACGTCCGAGCTGGCATGACTCTCTCTGTTTTGTTCGTGACACTCATGTTTATTAAGGTAGGGTATGTGTCCACGTGCAGTAAACGCTGCGTGTTTGACACTGCATAGAGCCGCAGCGTCAAACACACAGCATACAGATGATACAGCATAGTGGAGGGGATTTAATGAAATCCCGTCTCCACTATGTGTGGTAACACGCACACGGCGGCCCTGCGACTCCGGACATGCTGCGCGTCTTTTCAGATCGCAGCATGCCCGTATATCTTGCGGCGACGCTGCTTCACCGCAAGATATAGCACAGGGCCCTATGCGATGGGTGCGATGATCCCGGATGTGTGCTGTGAACACATCCGCCATCATCGCATCCCCAGAAGGGGCGGAGCTTAGCGCAGAGCGGCAAAGCCGCTCCGACTAAACCACCGGCCATCCTGAAGGTGGACACATACCCTTAGGCACCATAGTGCTATGGACCACTACTGGTTTATTATGTCCAACAGGGCAGAGCCAGGATTTTAACCCCAGTCTCCCACATTCGTGGCTGTGATTTTACTAAAGGCGGCACATGTATTGTCGGCTTCTATTACATCTTTTACCGAATGGTACCGACCGTTTCCGATCTTAAGAAAAATGCTCGTGTTACCGATCATGAATCCGAATCTACCATATTTGTGCCGAATTTGTGTTTGCTGTTTGTTTTCCGAACATATTCGCTCATCTCTCATTATGGCCACCACAACCTGCTACACAAAATAAAAACCCCCACTCAGTATGGAGGCATTTACAGTCCACCACAACCCCAGTATAATGGCCCCTACCAGCCACACATTCAGCATGAGAGTCCCAACAGCTATTTTCTTAATATGATGCCCCCATAATTCCTGATATTTGAAAAAAAAAAACAAAAAAAACACACTACTCATCCAACCCTGTTCCCGAGGTACGCTGCTCTGGTCTGTGCGGTGTGAGTACTGAGGCTCCATACTACAGGTGTGATGTAGTGACATCATTGTGTCTGCAGTGCACGGAGTCTCAGACTCAGAAGCGAAGGCTGAATGGTGGATCAGGAGCTTTCGACTCCCTGATTGACTATTCTATTCAATGGTATCACCGTCATGGGAATGTGGATATTGCTGAAATTGTGATGATGGGAAGGAGAGGGTGACCAATACCACACCCCACTGAGCCCTGTCAATTCACAGGCATCATAGCAACCGAGTGGGCTACCATTTTGGATGATACACTCCTGCCTATCCAACTATCGTATAGTAAATATCTCATAGATCCTGGGTTCATCAGTATTTGCATCAAGAATGAGGCTAAGTGAGTATTTTATTGTCAGTGGTCGGAGGTAGTCAGTAAGGTGGATGGTACCATATTGTGCATGTAGGGGACAGTACTATGGGAACATTAGAATGTGGGGGATGGCAGTACTGTGGGGACAATATACTGTGTGTGTGAGGGGGATGCCAGTCCTGTGGAAACATTGTCCTGTGTCTGTGGGAAGCCACTATTGTGGGAACAAAATACTGTGTGTGGTGGGATGATGGCACTGTGGGAACTTTATACTGTGTGGGGGTTTAGCGGTACTAAGAAATGATTATACTATGTGGGGGGATGGAGGTACTGTAGAAACATTATACTGTGTGTGGTGGGATGGAGGTATTGTGGGAACTTTATACTGTGTGTGGGGGTATGGCGGTACTATGAGAAGATTATACTGTGTGTGGGGGTATGGCAGTACCATGAGAACATTATACTGTGTGTGGGGGTATGGCGGTACTATGAGAAGATTATTGTGTGTGTGGTGGGATGGAGCTACTGTAGGAACATTATACTGTGTATGGTGGGATGATGGCACTATGAGAAGATTATACTGTGTGTGGGGGTATGGCGGTACTGTTATTATTATTATTTATTTCTATAGGACCATGAATTCCATGGTGCTGTATATGAGAAGGAGTTACATCAAAATACAAATATCACTTACAGTAAACAAACTAACAATCACAGACTGGTACAGAGGGGAGAGGACCCTGCCCTTGTGGGCTTACATTCTATAGGATTATGGGGAAGGAGACAGTAGGTCGGGGGTTGCAGTAGCTCCGATGGTGTTCAGGTGGCCGTGTGGTCATACTGTGGGGTATACATAATAAAAACAGGTACAATAATCTTGAACAATACAAGTCACAACTAGTACAAGAGGAGAGAGGACCCTGCCCGCGAGGGCTCACATTCTACAAGTACTATGAGAAGATTATACTGTGTGTGGGGGTATGGCGGTGCTATGAGAAGATTATACTGTGTGTGGTGGGATGGAGGTACTATGAGAACATTATATTGTGTGTGGTGGGATGGAGGTACTGTAGGAACATTATACTGTGTGTGGGGGTATGGCGGTACTATGAGAACATTATACTGTGTGTGGGGGTATGGTGGTACTATGAGAACATTATACTGTGTGTGGGGGTATGGCGGTATTATGAGAAGATTATACTGTGTGTGGGGGTATGGTGGTACTATGAGAACATTATATTGTGTGTGGTGGTATGGCAGTAGTGTGAAAATACCTTTTTTAGGAGAGATGCCAGTACTGTGGAAACATTATACTGTGTGAGCGGCATCATATATATTACATAAGGGGTGTAAAAAGGAGAGTCATAAAAAAGACTCCTCAGGGCTGTGCTGCATTTGTACAAATACTGCCATCTGCCGTCCAGACGGGACCATGTGACATCAATGGGAAGAGGGAGGTTTCAGGAAGGAAGAGTCTAGATGGTGCACCTGGTCAGGAGACCTTGATGACGCAGTTACTGATATTATAAAGGCCAGAGCCCCAAAGGCAGAACAGATTTGGCGCCAACAAAGGAAAGGGGTGCGGGGAAGAATCTGAGGTACCAGCTAATGGTAAAGTGCCCGAGGCAGCTGGTTGTGGGGCAGAACCCTGCTTACAGGGCATAATGGGGGCACTACACTGTGTGGGGGCCAAGAAAGGGGCCCTGTACTAGGAGAACAACCCGTTCCCTCACTTCCTGTCCTCCATAGTTGGGTCGTATGTATCTATTACAGGAAACAGAACAAAAACGCAATGATTCTTATAAAGTGGCAACAAAAACACCAAAAGAGTCTCAGTGCAGAAGGGGTTAATGTCCCCCGCGCTCAGTAATGGGGAATCTCCAGCACCTACCTCCACCTGCAGAGCCGCACTCCACATATATGGCTGCTCTGTGCGCACAGGACCTGTGATGAGGTCACAGGAGGGGAGGAGTCAGGGGTCACATGATCAGGGGCCTCAGTGAATGATATCCGCTAGTGATGGGCAGTCCGGCTCTTTTTTAAATAAAATTAGATTTTACACTGTCAGGCTGCCGTCACACTAGCAGTATTTGGTCAGGATTTTACATCAGTATTTGTAGCCAAAACCAGGAGTGGAACAATCAGAGGAAAAGTATAATAGAAACATGTGCACCACTTCTGTATTTATCACCCACTCCTGGTTTTGGCTGAGAAATACTGAGGTAAAATACTGACCAAATCCTGATAGTGTGACGGCAGCCTCATGGTTCCAGGCCTTTGCCTGTACGGTGACAGCCTCATTATACCCCTGTATACGGATCTAGTGAAGCAGTACAGACTGTTTTTTAGCATTGCGGTTTCCTCAGATTGTTCGCTCTTGTGAACAGGCCCGTGCTACTCGGTTGTAGTCCTAACCTGTATTACTGTGTAATATGTGGCGTTTTTGTACATGTCCTTTCTGAATTAGTAAGTGTTGTGATATACAGTATGTTGGTGCTGTATAAGATTGTAATTCGTAAAAATAAAGGCATGCTGCAAGCACTGTGCTAACACGCACACTGTACACACACTACACACACACTACACACATACACTGTACACACACTACACTGTACACACATACACTGTACAAACACACGCACACACACTGTACACACACCAAAATATGTAAGCAAAGCATACGGAATAGTAAACTCAGTTTATTTCAACACAACCTGGAACAGAAATGTATAAATGCTACTATACCGTGGTATCAACTTCTGCTGCAGGTGGTGCACAGCACTACAAATCCCAGCAAGTCAAACAGAATATGGCAATGCAACCCTAGTTACATACCAACTTTATTAACAGTTAAGTTAGGGTTGGTTCACATTACGTTTTGGAGTCCGTTAGACGGACTATGTTGCACCGCGGCATTAACGCGGTGTATCGTAGTCCGTCTAACGACGCCATTATCCCCTATGTCGGACGCATCGCTAGCGCATGCCCACAATGGGCGTGCGCTAGGGATGTGCCATCAATGAGTGACGGACCCGGAGACGCCATTTAACCCTTTAATTTAATAGCTAGAACGGCCAAATTTTGCATATACACACTACTAACATTAGTAGTGTGGAATATGCAAAAAAAAAATGGTGATATGAGATGGTTTACTGTATGTAAACCATGTCATATATCATGTCGGGTTTAGGAAGGAGATAGCAAAAGCCGGTAATTGAATTACCGGCTTTAAAGCTATCTAGCGCTGTATGAAGTAATAATATATATACATATATGTGTGTACTGATATATATATATATATATATAGTATATATGTTTTTTTTTTTTTTTTTTCTACACATGGATCCCTTGTATAGCCGTATGTTGGTTTTGCAAGCCTGCGATAAAAACACGCAGTACGGATGCCATACGGATTACATACGGAGGATGCCATGCGCAAAATACGCTGACACACCCTGCCTACGGAGGAGCTACGGACCACTATTTTGGGGACTTTTCAGCGTATTACAGCCGTAATATACGGACCGTATTGTCTTACGCTGAGTGTGACTCCAGCCTGGGTCAGACGTCCCAGGAGTTACGTCGGCGTATTCAAAAACATCTGTCCACCATCAACACCGCATCCTTGGACTCTCATAAGAGCAAGGTCCTCACTACGGTGGCCTCCCACTAGTTATCACAGCATGCCGGCAAGTGTACGGGCACTCGAATAGTGGGTCTTGAGCACATTAGAGGTTCAGGGAGGGGTGGATCATTCGAGAACAAACTTTTACAGTCGGCAGCCTGATGGATTTTTGAGCTTCAATCTACAGCACCATCGGGCATTAATGAGGATCTTCTTTTTACAGGGTTCCTCGGCTGACTGTCTTGACCCTGCTGTTTCTTCTTTGCTAACTTGGCCCTGTGTTCTTTTCAGGATATTAACTCAAATAGAGAGCACGCACCACCATGAATCAATATGTAAATATATACAACTTTATTAAATTAAATACATAAAAGTACATGGGATATGACAGGGGTTTAGCCAAAACATGGGTGGGACCACACAAGGGGGCCAGGCACCAGCAGGTGTATATAAATATAAATGGTTAATTAAAATTGCTCCATAGTGTGCCAATAGCCAGCATAAGTATACGAACCAATGTACAAGTGCACACCGTAGAACAAACAGAGATCAGAAGGGCTGTATACCACAGGATGTATACATGGTCGTCTGTAAAGCCATACTCGCCTTCAGATCCATGCTGCATGGTGAGAACCACAGGATCTATGGCCTCTACAATGTTTGCTGACAGGGCCGCTGGATACTGATCACATTTCTACTAATTACAATATATTCAACGGATATGTTCCGGCGTCATGCACATCCAGGAAGCTTGGGATTGGTCTTTATCATGGTGGACTCTCCAACCAGCACCACATTTGTCCCTATTATTATATCGACTGGACCTCTGATTTGGCATTTGAGGAGCTACAGCATCACGTCATTAGTACTCACATGGACTTTTGGATCTCATTTGGGGAATTGGGAATCTTGCCCACTCGTATATGTATGTCTGGGACCTTTACTTTTACATGTAGGCACATGCCCTAGTTTTGTGCATTATACCTGTATGCTTTTCAAATCGCAATATACATGGCTTTAGGCTTTCCGTTGGCACCGCTAATTGTGGGAATCATGTTCTGATACCTCCTTTGTATGCTTGGATTCTCCATCTTCCTGTACTTGGTCTGCATTCCCCCTTTTTCTTGGGTTCACCATGGGGTATCTTTACTCAATAATACCCTTGGTGCCAAGTAGTTATATAGTCATCTCCACTGTTTCCTCTAGCCTTACATATAGAACCTGCGTTCTTTTATGCTACATGTATTGCCCCTTTTTTTTCAGCAGGTGGGGCTACTCCTTTGTGCCCGTTCCGTGCAATATTTTCACATTGTATTATGCACACCTGTAATATGCAATAAATCCATATCATAACAAGTTACCATTATTACTAGTTATTTTATGTTTACCTAATCCATTTCTTTTCTACAGATTCCTAGTGTCCACACATATCAAGTGGGACACTCCCAGTATCCAGTTTAACAATCGTTTATCCCTACCCTTTTGTGTCCTTTCACCTCCCTATTAACCAACCCTAACGTGCATGTCCATTGTCATCATCATTATCACTGTCTAGCATTGTTGTCCATGTTCGTCATCCCTCATTTCCTTCTTTTTCTTTACATTGTGTATGCCCTGTAGTGGTATTTTACACTGCTTTATGTTGTGTCCTGCATAGTTTTTTCCCCTTTTTGTGGGCGCTACATTTCCTTTTATCCATGGTTCATGATTCACTGCGCTGAACCTCTTTAGCGCATGTGCATTGTGTACTATGGGCAGAGACGTCTGCCTGCACGGCTCCTTGCCCTCATGCTGTCTCATTTCCTCTTCCGGTCCCTGGCTTGCCTAGCTCCTGCACCTGATCATACCAAAAGGTATATAAACTGCTATTGATCATTTTACCTACATCTTCCCACTGTACCCGAAGTGCGGCGTCTGGACCGGAAGTGACGTATCGCCGCTGTATTAGAGTATCCGCGCATGCGTGGTGAGCGCTGGTGGTTACGCACATGTATGGGCATATGTATGCCAGAGGTTGGGTGTGCTAGAAAGCGGTCACATGTATGGGAGAGCCAATGAAGATGTATGGTGCTAGTGATTGTATGTAGACATGGACATGGGGATGCCTGGAAGGGGTATAGGATAATATGGTCACGTATAAGAAGATTAAGTAGGACAATTGGGTCAGGAGGACTATCAGGAAGCTAGTGAAGGCAGAACTGTATGTGGGAAGAATACCAGTTTAAAGGAATGGGCACATTATTGATGTACATAATGGATCTTAGTCCTGTGGGCTGAAGGTAATGGAGGGGGTATATTAAAGTGAACTCTCCTAATATACCATAGACTCAACGTGTCTGGAAGGAAAACAAAAGCTTAGTGAAGTATTACAACAACCAATCTATTTCTCTATTAAGTCCTTTGGGGGTAAAGGTCTCCAGTTTATGGATCCAGAATGTTTCCCTCAATTTAAGTTGTTTAATGTGATCACCGCCCCTCCTTGGTCTGGGTACCTGTTCGATTATCTGATACTTCAATTGTGCTACCGTGTGTCTGAATTTAACAAAATGCTCCTGGATGGGCAGCCACGTTTTCCCACAGCGGATGGTAGATTTGTGGCTTGCTATACAGTCCTTGACTTTTCGGGCCACATGGTCTGTTTTACCAGCACCTCCATGACCTTGACCTGAGTGCACACCATTATTCCCTTTTACATGTTAAAAGGAGCGCGAGAGTTCGGAGAGATGATCCCTGGTCCATGCATTTTTGGCTAACAGGCAGCGCTCATAGCAATCCAGCAGTGACAATCATAGACTTCTGCTGTAGATCTCTGGTTGTCATGCCAACCCATCGGTGACCCGCGATCATGTGACGGGGTCACTGATGGGCGGGATTTCCAGTGCGCTTGCTGACATGTGCCACAGAAGATGTGGCTCAGTGCTGGAGCCCACATGAAGGGAGGGAGTCCGACCTCTGCGTACATTTACGCCTGATGTCGGAAAGGGGTTACAGGGGATTGTTTTTACAAAGACAAAAGTGGTAATCAATCATGTATACATACAAATAATTACAAAAATACACACTTTACAATGTTAAATAGTATATAGTTAAGACAAGAAAATATAATTTGTGTAAACCATGTGTAGATATAAAAATTCAGGCAAATATCAAATGTAGCTCCACCTAGTGGCTATGTGCAAAAGTGCCATCATAGAGTAAAATGTATCCTAAGAGAGCGTCACCATCAAGGTTGAAATGAGATTAAAGGGAAGGTGTTGTGAATTCTGTGATCAAGCTCCCTCCTGTGGTCACGAGTGGTACTGCGGCTTCTGAGTTTCCTTCCTCAGGTGATGAGGTTAAGTCGTTAGGTGCTGCTCTATTTAACTCCACCTAGTGCTTTGATCCTGGCCTCCAGTCAATGTTCTAGTATTGGTCTTGCTTCCTCCTGGATCGTTCCTGTGACCTGTCTGCTCAGCATAAGCTAAGTTCTGCTTATGTTACTTTTGTTGCTATATTTTCTGTCCAGCTTGCTTTTTTGGTTTTGCTTGCTTGCTGGAAGCTCTGAGACGCAGAGGGAGCACCTCCGTACCGTTAGTCGGTGCGGAGGGTCTTTTTGCCCCTCCGCGTGGTTGTTTGTAGGTTTTTGTGTTGACCGCAAAGCTATCTTTCCTATCCTCGGTCTATTCAGTAAGTCGGGCCTCACTTTGCTAAATCTATTTCATCTCTGTGTTTGTATTTTCATCATAACTCACAGTCATTATATGTGGGGGGCTGCCTTTTCCTTTGGGGAATTTCTCTGAGGCAAGGTAGGCTTATTTTTCTATCTTCAGGCTAGCTAGTTTCTCAGGCTGTGCCGAGTTGCATAGGGAGCGTTAGGCGCAATCCACGGCTACCTCTAGTGTGGTTTGATAGGTTTAGGGATTGCGGTCAGCAGAGTTCCCACGTCTCAGAGCTCGTCCTATGTTTTGTGGTTTTTGTCAGTTCACTTGTGTGCTCTGAACTTCAAGGTCCATTGTGGTTCTGAATTACCTATTCATAACAGTACTGGAGGCCCAAAGTACTATGCTTCTCAATAGAGGGAAAAAAGAAGTTCTGAGACCATTTTTTTTTCTTTGCACTGTTTTGCCTTTTTTTCCCCCTAGACAATTGGGTGGTTCAGGACACAGGTGTGGTGATGGACATTAAAGGTCTGTCTTCATGTGTGAATCTTCTCACTGCAAGAGTACAAAATATTCAAGACTTTGTGGCTCAGAATTCTATGTTAGAACCAAGAATTCCTATTCCTGATTTGTTTTCTGGAGATAGAGCTAAATTTCTGAGTTTCAAAAATAATTGCAAACTGTTTCTGGCGTTGAAACCTCGCTCCTCTGGTGACCCAGTTCAACAAGTTAAGATCATTATTTCTTTATTACGTGGCGACCCTCAAGACTGGGCATTTTCCCTTGCGCCAGGAGATCCTGCATTATGTAATATTGATGCGTTTTTTCTGGCGCTCGGATTACTGTACGATGAACCTAATTCAGTGGATCAGGCAGAGAAAAATTTGCTGGCTCTGTGTCAGGGTCAGGATGAGATAGAGATTTATTGTCAGAAGTTTAGAAAGTGGTCTGTGCTCACTCAATGGAATGAATGTGCTTTGGCAGCAATCTTCAGAAAGGGTCTCTCTGAAGCCCTTAAGGATGTCATGGTGGGATTTCCTATGCCTGCTGGTCTGAATGAGTCTATGTCTTTGGCCATTCAGATCGGTCGACGCTTGCGTGAGCGTAAATCTGTGCACCATTTGGCGGTATTATCTGAGCATAAACCTGAGCCTATGCAGTGCGATAGGACTTTGACCAGAGCTGAAAGGCAAGAACACAGACGTCAGAATGGGCTGTGTTTCTACTGTGGTGATTCCACTCATGCTATCTCCGATTGTCCTAAGCGCACTAAGCGGTTCGCTAAGTCTGCCACCATTGGTACGGTACAGTCGAAATTTCTTTTGTCCGTTACTTTGATCTGCTCTTTGTCTTCCTATTCTGTCATGGCATTTGTGGATTCAGGCGCTGCCCTGAATTTGATGGACTTGGAGTTTGCTAGGCGCTGTGGGTTTGTCTTGGAGCCCTTGCAGTGTCTTATTCCATTGAGAGGAATTGATGCTACGCTTTTGGCCAAGAATAAGCCTCAGTATTGGACCCAGCTGACCATGTGCATGGCTCCTGCGCACCAGGAGGATATTCGCTTTCTGGTGTTGCAAAATCTGCATGATGTGGTCGTGTTGGGGTTGCCATGGCTACAAGTCCATAACCCAGTATTAGATTGGAAATCAATGTCTGTGCCCAGCTGGGGTTGTCAGGGGGTACATGGTGATGTTCCATTTCTGTCTATCTCATCATCCACCCCTTCTGAGATCCCAGAGTTCTTGTCTGATTACCGGGATGTATTCGATGAGCCCAAGTCCAATGCCCTACCTCCGCATAGGGATTGTGATTGTGCTATCGAGTTGATTCCTGGTAGTAAGTTTCCTAAGGGTCGACTGTTTAATGTATCTGTACCTGAGCACGCCGCTATGCGGAGTTACGTAAAAGAATCCTTGGAGAAGGGTCAAATTCGTCCGTCGTCATCGCCATTGGGAGCAGGGTTCTTTTTTGTGGCCAAGAAGGATGGTTCGCTGAGACCTTGTATTGATTACCGCCTTCTAAATAAAATCACGGTCAAATTTCAGTACCCCTTGCCGCTGCTATCTGATTTGTTTGCTCGGATTAAGGGGGCTAGTTGGTTCACCAAGATAGATCTTCGTGGTGCATATAATCTTGTGCGTATTAAACGGGGCGATGAATGGAAAACTGCATTTAATACGCCCGAGGGCCATTTTGAGTACATAGTTATGCCATTCGGACTTGACAATGCTCCATCAGTATTTCAGTCCTTTATGCATGACATCTTCCGAGAGTACCTGGATAAATTCCTGATTGTATACTTGGATGATATTTTGGTCTTCTCGGATGATTGGGAGTCTCATGTGAAGCAGGTCAGAATGGTGTTCCAGGTCCTGCGTGCTAATTCTTTGTTTGTGAAGGGATCAAAGTGTCTCTTTGGTGTTCAGAAGGTTTCATTTTTGGGGTTCATTTTTTCCCCTTCTACCATCGAGATGGACCCTGTTAAGGTCCAGGCCATTTATGATTGGACTCAGCCGACATCTCTGAAGAGTCTGCAAAAGTTCCTTGGCTTTGCTAATTTTTATCGTCGCTTCATCTGTAATTTTTCTAGTATTGCTAAACCATTGACCGATTTGACCAAGAAGGGTGCTGATGTGGTCAATTGGTCTTCTGCTGCTGTGGAAGCTTTTCAAGAGTTAAAGCATCGTTTTTCTTCTGCCCCTGTGTTGTGTCAACCAGATGTTTCGCTTCCGTTCCAGGTTGAGGTTGATGCTTCTGAAATTGGAGCGGGGGCTGTTTTGTCGCAAAGAGGTGCTGATTGCTCGGTGATGAAGCCATGCGCCTTCTTTTCCAGGAAGTTTTCGCCTGCTGAGCGAAATTATGATGTTGGCAATCGAGAGTTGCTGGCCATGAAGTGGGCATTCGAGGAGTGGCGTCATTGGCTTGAAGGAGCTAAGCATCGCGTGGTGGTCTTGACTGATCACAAGAACTTGACTTACCTCGAGTCTGCCAAACGGTTGAATCCTAGACAGGCTCGTTGGTCGCTGTTTTTCTCCCGTTTTGACTTTGTGGTTTCGTACCTTCTGGGCTCTAAAAATGTGAAGGCGGATGCCCTGTCTAGGAGTTTTTTGCCCGACTCTCCGGGTTTGCCTGAGCCGGCGGGTATTCTCAAAGAGGGAGTAATTGTGTCTGCCATCTCCCCTGATTTGCGGCGGGTGCTGCAAAAATTTCAGGCTAATAAACCTGATCGTTGCCCAGCAGAGAAACTGTTTGTCCCTGATAGGTGGACGAATAAAGTTATCTCTGAGGTTCATTGTTCGGTGTTGGCTGGTCATCCTGGAATCTTTGGTACCAGAGATTTGGTGGCTAGATCCTTTTGGTGGCCGTCTCTGTCGCGGGATGTGCGTTCTTTTGTGCAGTCCTGTGGGATTTGTGCTCGGGCTAAGCCCTGCTGTTCTCGTGCCAGTGGGTTGCTTTTGCCCTTGCCGATCCCCAAGAGGCCTTGGACACATATCTCTATGGATTTTATATCGGATCTCCCCGTCTCTCAAAAAATGTCGGTCATTTGGGTAGTTTGTGATCGCTTCTCTAAGATGATCCATTTGGTACCCTTGTCTAAATTACCTTCCTCCTCTGATTTGGTGCCATTGTTCTTCCAGCATGTGGTTCGTTTACATGGCATTCCAGAGAACGTCGTTTCTGACAGAGGTTCCCAGTTTGTTTCAAGGTTTTGGCGAGCCTTTTGTGCTAGGATGGGCATTGATTTGTCTTTTTCCTCGGCTTTCCATCCGCAGACAAATGGCCAGACTGAACGAACCAATCAGACCTTGGAAACATATCTGAGATGTTTTGTTTCTGCTGATCAGGATGATTGGGTGTCCTTTTTGCCGTTGGCTGAGTTCGCTCTTAATAATCGGGCCAGCTCGGATACCTTGGTTTCACCGTTTTTCTGCAATTCTGGGTTCCATCCTCGTTTCTCTTCAGGGCAGGTTGAGTCTTCGGACTGTCCTGGTGTGGATACTGTGGTGGACAGGTTGCAGCGGATTTGGACTCATGTAGTGGACAATTTGACCTTGTCCCAGGAGAAGGCTCAACGTTTCGCTAATCGCAGACGCTGTGTGGGTCCCCGACTTCGTGTTGGGGATTTGGTTTGGTTGTCATCTCGTTATATTCCTATGAAGGTTTCCTCTCCTAAGTTTAAGCCTCGTTTCATTGGTCCGTATAGGATTTCTGAGGTTCTTAATCCTGTGTCTTTTCGTTTGACCCTTCCAGATTCTTTTTCCATCCATAACGTATTCCATAGGTCATTGTTGCGGAGATACGTGGCGCCTGTGGTTCCATCTGTTGATCCTCCTGCCCCGGTTTTGGTGGAGGGGGAGTTGGAGTATATAGTGGAGAAGATTTTGGATTCTCGTGTTTCGAGACGGAAACTCCAGTATCTGGTTAAGTGGAAGGGTTATGGTCAGGAAGATAATTCCTGGGTCTTTGCCTTTGATGTCCATGCTGCCGATCTTGTTCGTGCCTTTCATATGGCTCATCCTGGTCGGCCTGGGGGCTCTGGTGAGGGTTCGGTGACCCCTCCTCAAGGGGGGGGGTACTGTTGTGAATTCTGTGATCAAGCTCCCTTCTGTGGTCACGAGTGGTACTGCGGCTTCTGAGTTTCCTTCCACAGGTGATGAGGTTAAGTCATTAGGTGCTGCTCTATTTAACTCCACCTAGTGCTTTGATCCTGGCCTCCAGTCAATGTTCTAGTATTGGTCTTGCTTCCTCCTGGATCGTTCCTGTGGCCTGTCTGCTCAGCATAAGCTAAGTTCTGCTTGTGTTACTTTTGTTGCTATATTTTCTGTCCAGCTTGCTTTTTTGGTTTTGCTTGCTTGCTGGAAGCTCTGAGACGCAGAGGGAGCACCTCCGTACCGTTAGTCGGTGCGGAGGGTCTTTTTGCCCCTCTGCGTGGTTGTTTGTAGGTTTTTGTGTTGACCGCAAAGCTATCTTTCCTATCCTCGGTCTATTCAGTAAGTCGGGCCTCACTTTGCTAAATCTATTTCATCTCTGTGTTTGTATTTTCATCATAACTCACAGTCATTATATGTGGGGGGCTGCCTTTTCCTTTGGGGAATTTCTCTGAGGCAAGGTAGGCTTATTTTTCTATCTTCAGGCTAGCTAGTTTCTCAGGCTGTGCCGAGTTGCATAGGGAGCGTTAGGCGCAATCCACGGCTACCTCTAGTGTGGTTTGATAGGTTTAGGGATTGCGGTCAGCAGAGTTCCCACGTCTCAGAGCTCGTCCTATGTTTTGTGGTTTTTGTCAGGTCACTTGTGTGCTCTGAACTTCAAGGTCCATTGTGGTTCTGAATTACCTATTCATAACAGGAAGGTGCTTATTTATTGTAAAAATGAAAATTATCTAAAAAGATGTTTTCGCTTAAGCTTGACTCTGTTATGTTTTTGTTTTTTTACTGTTTGAATGCAGCCACTGGGCTTTCCATTTTACCTTGCAGATCTGCATTGGCTGCTGAATGACACTTTCTGTCCTGAAATACGGCAGTCCCTGGGCATAGGAGACAGCAGTTGGATGCCGACCCTATCTCTAATATTGCAGCTGTGAACTGGGCACGTCTCAATTCACAGCTGTAGGTGTGGCCAGGCGCCATTTTATTAGAGGCCAACACTATCCGCTGAGCTCCATATCGCAAACCCTATTCTGCCGGATGCTTTATTGTTGACTTCCAGCATAACAGGTCTTGGATGGTCACGCTGCGAATACTGGAGGAGCTGCAGGAGATCAGGACAGGATACCAAATGAGCTCCTGGAGACCCGATGAGCTGCTGACTTCTGTAGACCTGACGAGCTGCTGCCTGCAGTAGTCCTGTCAAGCTGCTGCCTGCTATAGACTTGATTAGCTGCTGCCTGCTGTAGATCCGATGAGCAGCTGACTGCTTGGGACCCGAGCTGCTGGCTGCTTGACACCCGACAAGCTGCTGCCTGCTGTAGACCCAACGAGCTGCTGCCTGCTGTAGACCCGATGATGTGCTGGAGACAAGACGACCTGCTGTATACCAGGGGTGCTGCAGCGACAACAGGAGTGGGGTGGTGACATCATCCATTGATAACTATCAGGGCTGCATAGGTAAAGGGCCAGGAATACAGATTTTTGTACTGAGGCAAAAATATGAGAGATGGTTGATGGTGTCAGGGGGGAAATAGCATATGGAGGTGGTGGATAGCATATACAGGGGGAGCTGACATATGAAGGTTGTGTGTGACATACAGGGGTGAGTTGGCATATGGAGGTTGTGCGTGGCATATACAGGGGTGAGCTGACATATGGAGGTTGTGCATGGCATATACAGGGGAAGCTGGCATACGGAGGTTGTGCATGGCATATACAGTAGGAGCTAGCATATGGGGTTTGTGCGTGGCATACAGGGGTGAGCTGGCATATGGAGGTTGTGCATGGCATATACAGGAGGAGCTGACATATGGAGGTTGTGCATGGCATACACAGGGGTGAGCTGGCATATGGAGGTTGTGCATAGCATATACAGGAGGAGCTGACATATGGAGGTTGTGCGTGGCATATACAGGGGTGAGCTGGCATATGGAGGTTGTGCGTGGCATATACAGGGGTGAGCTGACATACGGAGGTTGTGCCTGGCATATACAGGGGAGCTGGCATATGGAGGTTGTGCAATGCATATACAGGAGGAGCTGACATATGGAGGTTGCGCATGGCATACACAGGGGTGAGCTGGCATATGGAGGTTGTGCAAGGTATATACAGGGGGAGCTGACATGGAGCTTGTGTGTGACATATACAGGGGTAAGCTGGCATATGGAGGTTGTGCGTGGCATATTCAGGGGGAGCTGACATATGAGGGTTGTGCGTGGCATATACAGGGGTGAGCTGGCATATGGAGGTTGTGCATGGCATATACAGGAGGAGCTGACATATGGAGGATGTGCGTGGCATATACAGGGGTGAGCTGACATGGAGGTTGTGTGGCATATACAGGGGTGAGCTGGCATATGGGGTTTGTGCATGGCACACTGCTCAGTGCGTGCGATGACAGGAGCTGCGCGATAGAGCACTGCAGGGTCATGCTGTCAGATGTCAGTGTGACCCCACAGCTGTAACTTTCACCTGCCGTAGTGCTACTGTCAGTCACAGCGCTGCGGGATAATGCCGGAAGAGGTCAGTGTGATCCCGAAGCCGACTGTGACCCGCAGCGGTGACCTGCGGTAAAAAAGCAGGCGCCGACCGATGAAACTGCTGCTCTCATCGGGCTGATGGGAGAGCAGTTTCATCTGCCGGTGCCTGTGCTCACAATTTAAAAAAAAAAAAAAAAAAAAAAATTAAAATTACATACACATTCACATAAAAATAGCCCATTATACTCACCTCACAACAAATCCCCGATGCCCTCGTCTCCTAGAAATAATGTAAAATAATAAACCAACATATACTCCCTGTGCACCGTAGTCCAGGTAATCCGAGTGTCCCACGGCGATCTCACGTGTAAAACAGTTACATCGGAAGAGAGAGTGAGTGTGTCAGCATGTGAGTGTCAGCATGACGGCGTGAATGTGAGTGTCAGCGTGTGAGCGTAAGCATGTGAGCGTGAGCATCAGTGTGAGTGTCTGTGCATGAGTGACTGTGCTTTAGAGTGTGAGCATCAGTGTGTGTGTGTCAGCGTGAGTATGAGCATGAGTGAGCGTGAGAGAGTGTGTCTGAGCATGAGCGAGTGTGAGAGCGTGTGTGTGAGCATGAGCGTCAGTATGTCACAGCGTGAAAGAGCGTCAGTGTGTGAGCATCAGCATGTGAGTGAGGGCATGAGCGCAACCTTGTGAGCATCAGCGCGTGAGTGTGAGCGTCTGCGTGATACGGTGTGTTCTGTCCTCACTAAATGAGACAGGCCCACGTAGCTATACAGTCAGCTAAACCGCTATACCGGGGTCCAATAAGGAGACTGTGGTTGAGTCTGTGCTTTATTAAACGTAGTGGTATATTGATTCGGTGAAACTGTGAACAATGATATACATAGAATCAGTGCATGGTATAGAACAGATACATACTACACATGAAGTACATTATGCATAACATTTAGAAAGCTAGTAACTGAACTAGAAGTACAACTGGTTAAGCTAGGCTAATATAGAGCAGGAATTATCTAGAGAAAACATAAAGACATACCGGCAATGCAATCGCAAGGGGGATGAAGTGCAAGCGTCTTTCCTTGGAAGCAAACTAGAGGAAGTGAAAGGGAAATGGAGGGAAATGGAGGCTGAGCTACCATAATGCATTGCAAAGGGGGAGGAGAATGAGAAATGGAAAATACCAAAAACAGAAAATGGAACTGCCAACATGACTCTTACCGCTAGAGGGAGCCAAAGCACTACAAACAAATAAAGGTATGAATATATCAATACTGAGAAACCTGCAATTATGCAAACAGATAATTGGGGTAACAAATTTGATGGCGGAGACAGAACACTCCCCGTCTGGCATCAACGGATGTCACTACTCCTTTCTTCTGAAGGCAACAATAGGACCAGTTCAGATACCGGTCTGGAAAATGTCTTAGGTTCATTCCCTTTTGTCATCCTTAGCTCAACTTTGCGGACGTTGCCGTCCTTGCTCGGGAACGTTGCGGTAAGTAGACCAAGTGGCCACTGGTTCCGGTGAATCTGACAGTCTTTCACAAGAACAAGGTCACCTATGTTCAGATTAGGTTTAGTAGATTGCCACTTCGTACGTGGCTGCAGGGTAGACAAATATTATTTGCGCCACCTGTCCCAGAAAGTATTTGCAAGACTTTGTACCTGTCTCCATTGGCGCTTGTAGAGGTCCTTAGCGTCGAATCCTCCTGGAGGGGCACTGGACAGTCCCGTTTTCTGGGTAAGTAGAGTAGATGGAGTCAATAACAAGGGCTCCTCAGGGTCGTTAGGAACTGGAACCAGGGGCCTTGCATTGATTATAGCTGCAGCTTCAGCCATGAAGGTGATTAGGCTTTCGTGGGTAAGCCTCGCTGCTCCTTCTTGAAGAGTGGAGTCAAGAATTCTCCGTACTAGACCAATCATTCGTTCCCAAGATCCTCCCATATGTGAAGAGTGAGGTGGGTTGAATGACCATGTGCAGCCTTGGTCACTGAGGAACCTCTCGAGAGTCTTATAGTTTAGATTTGAAGGCATTCCTAATTCCTTTGCTGCACCGACGAAGTTAGTACCTCTGTCTGAACGCATGTGCTCGATAGGACCACGGATGGCAATAAAACGTCTTAAGGCATTGATGAAGCTTGACGTGTCAAGGGACTCGATGACCTCTATGTGGACGGCTCTGATTGACATGCAAGTGAACATGACTGCCCAACGTTTACTTTTGGCTTGGCCGCCTCTCGTACAACGTGTAACAACTGACCAAGGCCCAAACACATCGAGACTAACGCTAGTAAACGGAAGGTCTGAGCTAAGTCTATCTGCTGGTAGGTCAGCCATCTTTTGGGTTTGAGTTGAACCACGAAGCTTACAGCAGGTAATACATTTGTAGATGACACTACTGATGAGTCTCTTTGCACCGATGATCCACACGCCAGCAGATCTGATGGCTCCTTCTGTAAATAGTTTTCCTTGGTGCTTGACCAGATTGTGGTAATGTTGTACGATTAGGTAGGCAACATGACATTTTCCGGGAAGTATAAGAGGGAATTTCTCCACAAACTCCATCTCAGCTTCTTTGAGTCGACCTCCTACTCTCAGTAGGCCGCTGTTGTCGATGAATGGGTCGAGTTTTCTCAATACGCTGCTCACTGGTATTGAAGCTTTGTTAATAAGACATTGGATTTCTGCAAAGTAGGTTTCTCTTTGAACAGTGAGGATGATATGATTTCTAGAGAACTCTAAGTCGGAGGTAACGTAGGTATTTTTACAAAGATGCCAACCTTTACATTTTTCTGTGCCACAAGTTCTGGTGGTCCTGAATGAGCGAGCTATATGAGTCAGGCAGGTAATGGCTCGAGTAAGTGACTTCCAACTTGAGAATCTGTCAAACCTGCAAGATCCAAGCTGGATAACAGAGGTCACTGTATGAAGGGTAGACACCTGAGGGCGGATTTCAGCATCTGAGTCCTCTCCTACTAGTTCAAAGGTGTCTGGAAAACATTCCTCAATGTACAATAGTTTTGGTCCAGAGAGCCACGTTGTGCTTCCTAGTCGACTTGCGTCAACTGCTCTAGTTGCATGATCCGCGGGATTCTGGTCTGTGGGTATGTAATGCCACTGCTTTGGATGAACTGATCTCCTGATTCGTAGCACTCTGTTATTGACATAAACGTAGAATCGCCTGGTTTCGTTGTGGATATATCCCAGGACTACTTTGCTGTCTGAGTAGAACTTGGCCTGTATCAGGTCGATATCCATTTCGGATGCGATGAACTCCGCTAACTCAACGGCTAAGACTGCGGCACAAATCTCTAACCTGGGTATAGTGTGCTCTGGTTGTGGTGCGAGTTTGGCCTTTCCCATAATGAAACCAATGTGGCACTGACATTTGGAGTCTACAGTTTTGAGATAGGCAACAGCGGCAATTGCCTTGACAGAAGCATCTGCAAATACGTACAGTCTTTGGCTTTGTATTTCAGTAGATGGCACAGGGGAGTATGGTCTTGGCACATTCAGGTTGGAGAGTGCCGCTAACGAGTTCTTCCACTCTTCCCACTGGATCCTCTTAGCAGGTGGCAGAGGTGCATCCCAGTCAGATGTTTCCCTAGTTAAGTCTCTTAGTAGGGCCTTGCCTTGTATAGTAACAGGAGCTGCGAAACCCAAGGGATCGTACAGACTGTTGATGGTAGACAGGACGCCTCTACGTGTGAAAGGCCTTTCTTGCTGGCTGACCTGAAAGGTGAAAGTGTCTGACTGTAGATTCCAGAGAAGCCCAAGGCTGCGTTGCATTGGTGCGGGGTCTGATCCCAGGTCCAGGTCTCTGAGACCATTACATAGGTCCTGAGAAGGGAACGCTTCCATGAGTTCTTGGCTGTTTGAGGCTATTTTATGAAGCCTAAGGTTCGAGCAGGCAAGCATGTCCTGGGCTCTCCTGAGAAGACTGATGGCTGTCTCATTTGAAGGCATGGCTTTTAGACAGTCGTCGACATAAAAGTCCTTTTCTATGAATTGTCTGACATCTGCTCCGTATTCTGCTTCTCCTTCCTGAGCCGACCTTTTGAGTCCGTAAATGGCAACTGCAGGTGAAGGACTGTTGCCAAAGATGTGCACTCTCATGCGATACTCTGTGATTTCTTTAGTAGGATCATTGTCTCTGTGCCAGAAGAATCTTAGGAAGTTCCTGTCTCTCTCTCTCACAAGGAAACAATGGAACATTTGCTGGATGTCAGCGATGAAGGCAATAGAATCCTTACGGAAGCACATAAGTACACCCAGTAGTTTGTTATTGAGGTCTGGTCCTGTCAGTAGAACGTCATTCAGGGAGACATCATTAAATTTAGCACTGGAATCAAACACGACCCTGATCTGGCCTGGTTTCTTAGGGTGGTATACTCCGAACATGGGTAGGAACCAGCATTCTTCAGAGTCTTTGAGAGTGGGAGCTAGTTCTGTGTGACAGTTTTCAAAAATCTTTGACATGAAGGACAAAAAGTGATCTTTCATCTCTAGTTTCTTTTGCAGATTACGTTTGAGAGAGGAGAAACGTTGTAATGCCTGACTTCTGTTGTTCGGTAGACGTGCTCTGTGGGTTTTGAAGGGAAGAGGTGCGACCCAGCTGTTGGTCTCATCTTTAACGAGTCCCTTGTCCATTACCTCTAAGAACAACTTGTCCTCTACCGACATTGCCACTTGGTTGTCCTGTTTAGTTCTCTGGAAGACTGTGCACCCTAACTGATCCTCATAGCTTCCCGACACTATACTGCTGTCGTGAGTAAAGTCTATTAGATGGTTGGGCAGTTGGATGCTGTGTGGTAGTTCTCTGATATGGAACTCATTGTTACAAGGTTGAAACAGAGATGGTTGTCCTTTCTCCAATGTATTTGTCAGCATGCTTGTCACAGAAGATGGGGCGTGCATGCGTCCCAAGCATACGTTGCCAATTATGACCCATCCAAGGTCTAGCCTTTGGGCATAGGGAGCATTGTGGAGTCCATTGATATGACGTCTCACTTTATGAACCTGCAGGATATCTCTCCCCAACAGCAGAATTATCTGGGCCTGATGGTCGAGTTCCGGTATAAGGTGTGCTATTCGTTTTAAGTGAGCGTGATGGATTGCTACATCTGGTGTAGGGATTTCAGATCTGTTGTCTGGGATCTGGTTACATTCGATGATCGTAGGTAGCGGTAGGCAGAATTGTCCGTCTAAAGATTCGATCTGGTAGTCAGTAGCTTTCCTACCTGCTGTTGTCACAGTACCTGCACACATCTTTAAGGAGTAGGGAGTGCTTGGCCCTTTGATGTTGTATAGGTCAAAGAACGTTGATCTAGCCAAGGATCGATTACTTTGATCATCCAAGATAGCATACAGTCTTACAGCTTGGTCTCTATGGCCCTTCGGGTATACTCTGACGAGGCATATTTTTGAACAGGACCTACTGTCTATTGTCCCTTTGCAGACCTCGGTACATTGTGAAGTGATCTCTGGCGTAGCTGTATCAGTGTTCCTTTCCTCCCCGCCATGCTCGCTGTCAGCTGGCATGTTTTGTGTACTCCATGGAGCTGGGCCAGGGTTTAGAGCGGTGTTATGATCTGTGGTGCCACATTCTGTGCATTATACACTGACCTTGCAATCCTTGGTGAGATGAGCTGAGGACGAGCAGCACTTGTAGCAGATACAGTTTTCTTTCAGGAAGCTTCTGCGATCTGGCATAGATTTTCCTCTGAAGGCTCTGCATTTCAGGAGAGGATGAGGCTTCTGATGAATTGGGCACTGCTTGTCAGGGTCCTGCACCTTTGTCTCCGATTGGGAGCAGCCAGCAGACCTGTAATTATAACCTGAAGAAGAAACATAAGTCTTGTGTACTGCTACAGATGTTCTGCGTGGATTTGCAGGTGGTGATGGTGTGGCATATGGTATTGCAAAGTCAAAGCTGGGATCGTTTCTAATTCTCGCTTGTTGGTGTATGAAGTCTACAAAAATGGAGAAGGGAGGGAATGGAACGCTGTGTTTGTATTTGTACGTGGAACCATGTGTGAGCCACCTCTCCTGTAGATTGTAGGGCAACTTCTGGACTATAGGGTTAACACCTCTGGCTGTGTCAAGAAATGCAAGTCCCTGTAGGTTGTCCTCATATTTGGCAACTTGGACTTCCTTTAGCAGGTCGCTTAGCGCTCTAAGTTTCTGGAGACCTTTGTTAGATATTTTAGGAAAGTCATCGATTCTTTTGAACAAGGCTCTTTCTATTACTTCTGCTGAGCCGTAACACTCATCCAGCCTTTTCCAGATCTCTTTGAGGCCAGTCTCAGGGCGGTTTATATTAATGTCTCTGATCCTTACTGCGTGTTTGACTGACTCTTCTCCCAGGTATTTGACTAACAGGTCTATCTCTTCCCTGTGTTGTAGCCCCAAGTCTCTAATGACATTTTGGAAGGAAGCTTTCCAAGCTCTGTAACCTTCAGCTCGGTCAGTGAATTTCATGAGTCCCTTGGCAACCAGTTCACGTCGTGTGAAGAACTTGGCAAATTCTGTCGTGAACCGGTTGTCAGCAGAGTATACTGGTGATGGGTCGCCCTGATAGGGATGTGAGGTGCGTTCGTACCTGTTAGTGTTCTCAGGGTGGCGCCAGCCGGTGTCGTATTGCTTCGGCCTGATGTACGGTGTGTCAGCAGGGTGATCCACGTTGGTTACCTGATGAGGGGGAAGGTAGTCATTAGCAGAGTTGTTTTGGCTCACATTTTCAAGTTTGTTTCTGTCCTGAGCCTCGTGACGACTCTCGCTCACTTCGCTGGAGGTGTCGTATTCTGGTTTTGGTACTGGTTCAGGGTTATAGTTTGGATCAGGAAGTTCATTAACATACTGAGATGTGCGTTGTGGTGAGTCTTGCAGTGGATACTCCAGACTCGACATACTGCTTTGGCTATGCAGCTTGGGATTTTGCGCGGCTTCTAGCGATTCTGCTTTGGCGAGGGCTGCGGCAGCTTCCCTTTTTGCTGCTAGGCTTTCTAAGGCGGCATCCACACATGCCTTCTCTAACTGCGTTCTTCTCTCTTGGTCAGCTCTCTCTAAGCGTGACCTTCTCTCTTGCTCGTCTCTCTCTAAGCGCAACCTTCTCTCTTCGTCATCTAGGCGTGCTTTTTCTAATTTAAGTTGCATCTCTTGGTCAGCAAAGCTCGCTCGTATTTTGGCAGCTTCAGCATTTGTGTGGGCAATGGCGACCGCGCTGCTGATGGATGTTGTCTTTGAGGAGACGGAAGTAACAGATCTTGTCCTACGCGATTTGTGAGACATGCTTGGGAAAGTGCTTGGCTGTGCAGAGGTTGCTGTAGCTGTATTTAGTCTCTGAGTAGCCGGTGACTTGAATCCCACTAGTTGGATGGCTGCCGTTTCAATGTTGTGTCCACTGTTCTGTTCAGGCCCACGTAGCTATACAGTCAGCTAAACCGCTATACCGGGGTCCAATAAGGAGACTATGGTTGAGTCTGTGCTTTATTAAACGTAGTGGTATATTGATGCGGTGAAACTGTGAACAATGATATACATAGAATCAGTGCATGGTATAGAACAGATACATACTACACATGATGTACATTATGCATAACATTTAGAAAGCTAGTAACTGAACTAGAAGTACAACTGGTTAAGCTAGGCTAATATAGAGCAGGAATTATCTAGAGAAAACATAAAGACATACCGGCAATGCAATCGCAAGGGGGATGAAGTGCAAGCATCTTTCCTTGGAAGCAAACTGGAGGAAGTGAAAGGGAAATGGAGGCTGAGCTACCATAATGCATTGCAAAGGGGGAGGAGAATGAGAAATGGAAAATACCAAAAACAGAAAATGGAACTGCCAACATGACTCTGACCGCTAGAGGGAGCCAAAGCACTACAAACAAATAAAGGTATGAATATATCAATACTGAGAAACCTGCAATTATGCAAACAGATAATTGGGGTAACAAATTTGATGGTGGAGACAGAACACGGTGAGCATGCACCAACTAACAGAATCCTTGCTGCTTGCCATCCTCTGTGACCGTCTACTTGTCAGTCTAACTTTGCAGTCACCAACATATTGGCTCCGCACTGTGTTCCTAAATGTCATCCTCTCTTATCTCTTAGCAAACACCCAGAAGGAGAGGAGACATCACACACGTCAGCAGACCCCGCCCATATTTACTGCAGTGCAGTAATGTGAGCTAGTTGTACACTAAGTTTTTGTCAAATTTCAGTAGCAGCTCACCCTAGAGTTTAAAAGTGGAAATACCAAACCTTTTAAAATTATGTTTAAGATTTTACTAAATTATGAACAAATAATATTTTTTAGGAAAATGTAAGTATTAATTCTTTAAATTTTTTGTTGAAAACATTTTTTTTATGGCACCTTCACTTTAAGTGCACCATATTTATTGAGTACTAGCTGAAGAGCCCGGCGTTGCCTGGGCATAGTAAATATCTGTGGTTAGTTATAGCACCTTACTTCTCTTATTTTCCCATCACGCCTCTCATTTTCCCCCTCACTCCTCTTATTTTCCCCCTCACTCCTCTCATTCCCCCCTAACACTTGTCCTTTCGACCTCACATCTGTCATTTTCCGATCACTCCACTATTTTCCCTCACTCCTCTCATTTTGCACTTACACCTTTTCATTTTCACCTCACACCTCTCACTTTCACCTCAGTATATACATGTTTGTCATCTCCCTTATATATAGTATACACCTGTATGTCATCTCCTGTATATAGTATATACCTGTATGTCATCTCCCCTGTATATAGTATATACCTGCTGTGTGTCATCTCCCCTGTATATACCTGTATGTCAACTCCTCCTGTATATAGTATGTACCTATGTCATCTATATATAGTATATACCTGTATGTCATCTCCTCCTGTATATAGTATATACCTGTGTGTCATCTCCCCTGTATATAGTATATACCTGTATGTCATCTCCTCCAATATATAGCATATACCTGTGTGTCATCTCTCCTGTATATAGTATATACCTGTGTCATCTCCCCGTACATAGTATATATCTGCATGTCATCTGCTCCTGTATTAGACCTCGTTCACACTTTATTTGGTCAGTATTTTTACCTCAGTATTTGTAAGCTAATTTGGCAGCCTTATAAATCCCCAGCCAACAGGAAGCCCTCCCCCTGGCAGTATATATTAGCTCACACATACACATAATAGACAGGTCATGTGACTGACAGCTGGCGTATTTCCTATATAGTACATTTGTTGCTCTTGTAGTTTGTCTGCTTATTAATCAGATTTTTATTTTTGAAGGATAATACCAGACTTGTGTGTGTTTTAGGGCGAGTTTCGTGTGTCAAGTTGTGTGTGTTGAGTTGCGTGTGGTGACATGCATGTAGCGACTTTTGTGAGATGAGTTTTGTGTGGCAAAATGCGTGTAGCAACTTTTTGTGTGTCGACTTGCATGTGACAGGTTAGTGTAGCAAGTTGTGTGCAGCAAGTTTTGCATATAGCGAGTTCTGCGCGTGGAGAGTTTTATGTGTGGTGCGTTTTGAGTATGTGCAAGTTTTGTGTGAGGCAACTTTTGCATGTGTTGCAACTTTTGTGCATGTGGCAAATTTTCCGCGTGTGCAAGTTTTGCATGTGGCGAGTTTTCCCATGAGGTGAGTTTTGCACGTGTGGCAAGTTTTGCGTGACCCTAGTTTTGCATGTGGCGAGTTTTGCGCGTGGCGAGTTTTGAGCGGCGACTTTTGTTTTGACTTTTATGTGGCGAGGTTGGTGTATGTGTGGTGAAATGTGTGCTGGTGGTATGTGTTCAAGCACGTGGTAGTGTGTGGCGCATTTTGTGTGTGTTCATATCCCCGTGTGGGTGAGTATCCCATGTCGGGGCCCCACCTTAGCAACTGTACGGTATATTCTCTTTGGCGCCATTGCTCTCATTCTTTAAGTCCCCCTTGTTCACATCTGGCAGCTGTCTATTTGCCTCCAACACTTTTCCTTTCACTTTTTCCCCATTATGTAGATAGGGGCAAAATTGTTTGGTGAATTGGAAAGCGCGGGGATAAAATTTCACCTCACAACATAGCCTATGACGCTCTCGGGGTCCAGATGTGTGACTGCCCAAATATTTTGTGGCTGTAGCTGCGACGGTTCAGATGCCAATCCCGGACATACACACACACACACACACACACACATTCAGCTTTATATATGTACATACCCTGTAGAATGTAAGCCCGCAAGGGCAGGGTCCTCGCCCCTCTGTATCAGTCCGTCATTGTTAGTTTGTTTACTGTATGTGATATTTGTAACTTGTATGTAACCCCTTCTCATGTACAGCACTATGGAATCAATGGTGCTATATAAATAAATAATAATAATATATTAGATAAGATAAATACATAAATAGATATGTCACTTGATATCAGTTTATAAGGTCAATAGATACTGTGCAATTATAACTGAATAGCTTCTATAATGAGAGGACACAGAGCAAAGGGTATAAATAGTTTGAAAATAAAGCGCTAACAGTGTATTACATTTCTGGAATAATAGGAGATAAAAAGTGCAGCAAGTGCTATATGGAATATTCATTGAATCATAGAATCCTAGAATGTTAGAGTTGGAAGGGACCTCCTGGGTCATCTGGTCCAACCCCGTCAACTCACTAAATCATCCCAGAAAGATGTCTGTCCAGCCTCTGTTTGAAGACTTCCATTGCAGGAGAACTCACCACCTCTCGTGGCAGCCTGTTGCACTCATTGATCACCCTCACTGTCAAAAAGTTTTTTCTAATATCTAATCTGTGTCTCCTCCCATTCAGTTTCATCCCATTGCTTCTAGTCTCTCCTTGTGCATAGGAGAATAAAGATGATCCTTCTACAATGTGACAGCCCTTGAGATGATTATAGACAGCTATTAAGTCTCCCCTGAGTCGTTTTTGCAAGCTAAACATTCCCAAATCCTGTAACCGTTCCTCATAGGACATGGTTTGCAGACCGGCCACCATTCTGGACGCTCTTCTCTGAACTTGCCCCAGTTTGTTCATGTCTTTTTTAAAATGTGGTGCCCAAAAACTGGACACAGTATTCCAGATGAGGTCTGACCAAAGAGGAGTAGAGGGCAATAATGACTTCATGTAATCTAGACTGTATGCTTCTGTTAATACATCTCAGAATTGCATTTGCCTTTTTTGCTGCTGCATCACACTACAGACTCATGTTCAGTCTGTGATCTATTAGTATACCCAAGTGTTTTTCACATGGGCTGTTGCTTAGCCCTATTCCTCCCATTCAGTATATGCTTTTTTCATTTTTATTGCCCAGATGTAGTACTTTGCATTTTTCCCTGTTAAAAACCATTCTGTTAGTTGCTGCCCACTGCTCTAGTTTATTTATATCTTTTTGATTCCTCTCTCTCTCTTCTCTAGTATTAGCTATCCCTCCTAGCTTTCATCAGAAAATTTAATTAGTTTACCCTCAATTCCTTCATCTAAATAATTGATAAAGATGTTGAACAATACAGGGCCCAGGACAGGACCCTGTGGTACCCCACTTGAGACATTCTTCCAACTGGATGTGCAGCCATTTACAACCACTCTGTGGGTCTGATCACTAAGCCAGTTATGAATCCACGTAACAGTTGCCTTGTCCATAACATACTTAGTCATTTTTCCCAATAAGGATTGTGTGAGATACTTTCTCAAATGTTTTGCTGAAGTCAAGATATACTATATCTACGGCATTTCTCTGATCCACCCAGACTGTGTTTCTGTCATAGAAGGAAATTAAATTAATCAAACATGACTTATTAGTTACAAACCCATGCTGACTGTTTAATCACTTCATTCTTATCCAGGTTCTTACATACATTAATAATTTAATAATTTGTTCAAAGACCTTTCCTGGTATAGACGTCAGACTCACCAGCCTATAGTTTCCCTGGGCCCACCTTCTTTCCCTTTTTGAAGATAGGAGAAACATTTGCTCTTCTCCAGTCTTCTGGGACTTATCCTGTTCTCCAAGAATTTTCAAAGATTATGGCGAGTGGTTTAAAAATTTCTTCTGCTATCTCCTTCAGTACTCTGGGGTGTAATCCATCTTGAATTCATTTATGTAAGCTAAGTGTTTCCTCACTATCTTTCTGTTTATAGATATCCTGGATTCTTCTATTCCCTTAATAGGACAGTGAAAATCAGTTGATGTTACATTTCCTTTCTGAGAGAAAACATATGCAAAATAGGAATTTAAAAGTTTGGCATTCTCAACATCCTTTCCATCCTGTAAAAATCCAATAGCATCTTTGACTTTTCTTTTACTTTTGACATATCCCCAAAATCCTTTCTTTTGACGTCCCTTGCAAACCTTAATTCATTGTCAGCTTTAGAAATCTGATTTGTGCCCTCCAAGTTCTGCACACAGCATTATATTCTTCTTTAGATTTGCCTCCCGCTTTCCATTTGATAAACCTTTTTTCTTCCTTTGTAGCTTGTGTTTAAGTTCTGTGTTCATCCATCCTGGTTTCCTTAAATGCTTCCTATTCTTCCCTCTTTTCAGAATTGTTAACGATTGTGCTTTGAGAATCTCATTTTTCAAGATTTCCCATCCTACCTGGACATTTTTGTTCTGAAGGATATCCAGCCATTGGACCCTACCGATTCTCTTTCGGAGTCCCTTAAAATCTGCCTTTCTGAAATCTAACCTTGATGTCTGAGTCTTCACAGGTCTTCCTCCTCTAGTTATCCAAAATTCTAAAATAGCATGGTCACTACCTCCTAGGGTCCCAGCCACTCTTACCTCCCCAACCATTTCCTCCCTGATTAGATCAAGGAAGCAGATCTCCTTGTTTTCTCTTCTACCTTTTGGAAGATAAAATTGTCAGCAAGAGAGGATAAGAATTTGCTTGACCTGTCAGTTTTGCCTGACATCCAAAACAAATGTCTGGATAGTTGAAATCTCCTATGACAACTATGTCATATTTTTTGGAGAACTAGGCCATTTGATGCATAAAGAGTTCATCCATATCTTCAGCTTGCACAGGCGGCCTGCAGTAAATGCCTATAATGGTGTCCTTTCCATTGTTCTCTCCTTGTATTCTTACCCAGTTTCCACAGAACTCCCAGTCTCTGAAGCTGTCATCTCTGTGCAGATATACGCTTTTCTAACATACAAGTTTATTTTCTGTTGGTATGTGGTTTATCCTATAAAACTCCCATATAATATTCTCACCTTGAATGCACACTGCGCGCATGTTTTTGTACAATTTGTCATTTTATATAGGTTCTCCCCATCTAAGTCATTTTTGAACGTCAGCAAAATACAATTTATCTGTAATTCATTTCTCACAGTCTAGGTAGTAATGAGCGAATATACTCGTTGCTCAGGTTTTCCCGAGCACGCTCGAGTGATCTCCGAGTATTTGTTATTGCTCGGAGATATAGTTTTCATCGCCTCAGTTGCATGATTTAGGGCTGCCAGATACACTGAATAAATGTGGGAATTCCATAACAAACAGACATTTCTCACATGTATTCAACGTATCTGGCAGCGGTAAATCATGCAGCTGAGGCGATGAAAACTATATCTCTGAGCAATAACAAATACTCGGAGATCACCCGAGCATGCTCGGGAAAACCCGAGCAACGAGTATACTCGCTCATCACTAACTCTAGGTATTGTAATGACTTTTCCCTGTGTGGGATTTTTGCTGTTTATAAAGGCTGACAACTAGTTGGACAAGCCCTTCTCATTCCTCATGTATGGTCCTGTTAAAATAATAACACTTATACAAACATCCCATGGTGGCACCGTTTCAGTGGTGTTGGCGCTTGTGTTCTTGGGGCTCTTTTGAGGTTTTTACGTCATGTGAGCCCTGTGCCCAATCAGCGCTGATGTCACTATCCCCACCTTCGGACAAATCAAGCATCAGGAGGCAGTCAGAGAGCAGCCGTGGCCCCGGCTTCCTGTTCATGATCAATATGTCCAAAGGAAGGAGCAGTGAAGCTGCCGCTGATCAGGTGTGGGGCTCGTGTGATGTAACAACCTCACATAAGCCCCGGGACAGTGAGCTTCGACACCGCTGAAGTGGAGCCGGCACGCCAGCGGAATATGAGTGTTTTAACTTGAGGCCAAACATGAGGAATGAGTTTACTGAGAAAAAAATATATATAAATATATATATAGAAAATATATATATATATATATATATATATAGAAAAAACGGAACAGCATCCAATAATACCTCAACCTTGTGCAGAGCTTTTCCAACCAGCAGTCCAAAAGCCTCCAGTGATAGTATCAAAAAAAGAAAAGCAGCACAAAACAAAATAGAAAAAAGTGGACTTTTTTGTCCGAATGGCGTGGCAACGTTTCGGATACAAAATCCCTTGAAAAAGAATTTTGTATCCGAAACGTTGCCACGCCATTCAGGCAATAAAGTCCACTTTTTTCTATTTGGTTTTGTGCTGCTTTTCTTTTTTTGATACTATATATATATACATCGTATTTTTTGGAATATAAGGATCCACCTAGGTTTTAGTGGTGGAAATTAGGCAAAAATAATAGAAGCAAAAAATGTGATCAATTCTGTACTTAATATTCCTATCCTGGCATATATGGCCCCCTCATCCGAACCCTGATACACATGCCCCCCTCATCCCTAGCCTGGTATGCATGGTCCCCTCATCCCTAGCCTGGTATGCAAGGATCCCTAATCCATATCCTGGTATGCATGACCCCATCAGAAAACATAAAAAAAAAAAAAACATTACTCTTACCTACCCTGAGCAGGGTCTAGGACAATTTATCAGAACTACTAATTAAGAGCTGTTACAATACCAAACTAGGGAAGTCCCTATAGGAGAAAAAAACACAAGAATTATACTGTATTGTTACATACTATCTATTCCTGACACTGGAGTGGCTTATAAACTTACAAAGTATATATTTTGAGGTCTGGGATCTGCCAATATGTGGCTAGTTTTCTGACTGTTTCAGTTAACATGATACATAACTTTAGGTTTCTTTTTGTCTAGTCTCGCTTGAATATAGCTCAATATTAAATAGTCTCCTGATGAGTCGCCTTTGGTGAGGATGATGAAACCCGTAGAAATGAGAGGCTTGGAGAGTTAGGCCGGCGTCACACTCAGCGTATAAAAATACGGTCCGTAATTTATGGCCATAATACGCAGAGAAGTCCCCAAAATAGTGGTCCGTATCTCATCCGTAGGCAGGGTGTGTCAGCGTATTTTGCGCATGGCATCCTCCGTATGTAATCCGTATGGCATCCGTACTGCGAGATTTTCTCGCAGGCTTGCAAAACCGACATACGGACATACAATGGATCCATGTTCTCAAAAAATCGTAAAAACATAAATACTGTCTATATATATATATATATATATATATATATATATATTTTAATATTTCATACAGCGCTAGATAGCTTAAAGGCCGGTAATTCAATTGCCAGCTTTTGCTATCTCCTTCCCAAACCTGACATGATATGAGACATGGTTTACATATAGTAAACCATCTCATATCCCTTTTTTTTGCATATTCTACACTACTAATGTTAGTAGTGTGTATGTGCAAAATTTGGGCGCTGTAGCTATTAATTTAAAAAGGGTTAAAGCGCGGAAAAAATTGGCGTGGGCTCCTGCGCAATTTTCTCCGCCAGAATGGTAAAGCCAGTGACTGAGGGCAGATATTAATAGCCTGGAGAGAGTCCATGGTTATTGCCCCCCCCCCCCTTCCCTGGCTAAAAACATCTGCCCCCAGCCACCCCAGAAAAGGCACATCTGGAAGATGAGCCTATTCTGGCACTTGGCCATTCTCTTCCCATTCCCCTGTATCTGTGGGAAATGGGGCAATGAAGGGTTAATGTCACCTTGCTATTGTAAGGTGACATTAAGCCAGATTAATAATGGAGAGGCGTCAATTATGACACCTATCCATTATTAATCCAATTGTCTGAAATGGTTAAAAAACACACACACACACATTATTACAAAGTCTTTTAATGAAATAAAAACACAGGTTGTTGGAATAGTTTATTAGACTGGTAATCCACCTGAAGACCCTCGCTCTGTAAAAAAGGTAAAATAAAAAAATCATCATCAGACCGATGATCAGTCTCGTCCCACGCTGTAAATCCATCTGAAGGGGTTAACTAATTTTACAAGCAGGAGCTCTGTTAAAGCAGCTGTGCTCATGCCAGTAAAACCCCAGCGAATGAATGTTAAGTAGGTCAATGACATGTAGTTACCTTCAGTTGCGGTGAGGCGCCCTCTGCTGGATGTCCTCATATGAACTCGAGCCTGGGAACTTTTCAGAATATTTTCCCACGCAATTGAATTACCAGCTTTTAAGCTATCTAGCGCTGTATGAAATATTAATATATATATATATATGTGTCTCACTGACATATATATATATATATATATATATATATATATCCCTATACTATGTGTAGACATTTATTTTATCTATTCTTTTCTAACCTGTCAGTGTGATTTTACTGTACACCGCACTGAATTGCCGGCTTTTCTATAGAACACCGCTGCGTATTTCTCGCAAGTCACACTGCTGGTCCCTGTGTAATCCATATTTTTCTGGCCCCCATAGACTTTCATTGGCATATTTTTTGCACAATACGGTGACAAACGCAGCATGCTGCGATTTTCTACGGCCGTAGAACACCATATAATACGGATCAGTAAAATACAGCTGATAGGAGCTGGGGCATAGAGAAGCACTGTACTGTATGCAATCCATTTTTTCAGCACCTCTCTTACGTCTGTAAAACACGGTAGTGTGACGCCGACGTGTGTATACGTCACCTCACCCTATATACTGAACTATGGGATACATGTTTTTTCTATTAGTCACCTACTGACTAACCTTCAGGGGGTGAATTATGGGTATAGTTTTACATTTGGAATTAATAGTTTAGTTTTATCCTTTTGTCAGCAAACATGAGGAATGACAAGAGACAACCCATTTCAGAAGATTCAATTTTGGTTAAAACTATTACAACATTATGAACATAAAAAAGGCTTTTCCCCTATGTGACGTCTCAGATGATTTCCAAGTAAAATATTTCCCACATTAACAAAATGAAAAAGGCTTCTCTGTGTGAGTGCTTTGATGTCTAACAAGAAGCGGTTTCCATTTAAAACATTTCCCACAATCTGAACAGGAAAAAGGCTTCTCCCCTGTGTGAGTTCTCTGGTGACTAACAAGATTCCCTTTGTAGGTAAACAATTTCCCACATTCTGAACATGAAAAAGGATTCTCCCCTGTGTGAGTTCTCTGGTGACTAACCAGATTCCCTTTGTAGGTAAAACATTTCCCACATTCTGAACATGAAAAAGGATTCTCCCCTGTGTGAGTTATCTGGTGACTAACAAGATTCCCTTTGTAGGTAAAACATTTCCCACATTCTGAACATGAAAAAGGCTTCTCCCCTGTGTGAGTTCTCTGATGACAAATAAGATTTCCTTTGTAGGTAAAACATTTCCCACATTCTGAACATGAAAAAGGCTTCTCCCCTGTGTGAGTTCTTTGGTGTTCATCAAGATGCCCTTTGTAAGTAAAACATTTCCCACATTCTGAACATGAAAAAGGCTTCTCCCCTGTGTGAGTTCTTTGGTGTTCATCAAGATGCCCTTTGTAGGTAAAACATTTCCCACATTCTGAACATGAAAAAGGCTTCTCCCCTGTGTGAGTTCTTTGGTGTGCAACAAGATTCCCTTTATGGTAAAAACATTTCCCACATTCTGAACATGAAAAAGGCCTCTCTCCTGTGTGTGTTCTTTGGTGTGTAACAAGATGCCCTTTCTGGTTAAAATATTTCCCACATTCTGAACAGGAAAAGGGCTTCTCCCCTGTGTGAGTTCTCTGGTGGATAACAAAAGGTGATTGACGTGCAAAACATTTCCCACATTCTGAACAGGAAAAAGGCTTCACTCCTGTGTGAGTTCTCTGGTGGATAACAAAATGTGATTTATGAGCAAAACATTTCCCACAATCTGGACATGAAAAAGGCTTCACTCCTGTGTGAGTTCTCTGGTGGATAACAAAATGTGATTTACGTGCAAAACATTTCCCACATTCTGAACAGGAAAAAAGCTTTTCCCCTGTGTGAGTTCTCTGGTGGTTAACAAAATGTGATTTACATGCAAAACATTTCCCACATTCTGAACATGAAAAAGGCTTCACTCCTGTGTGAGTTCTCTGGTGGATAACAAAATGTGATTTATGTGCAAAACATTTCCCACATTCTGAACAGGAAAAAGGTTTCTCCCCTGTGTGAGTTCTATGGTGAGTGACAAAATTTGATTTCCTGTCAAAACATTTCCCACATTCTGAACATGAAAATGAGTTCTTTGCTTTAGGAGCAGTTTGTTTTTTAATGCCTCTTTTGTGACTTTGATTTTCCTTAGTAGTCAGTAATGAATCAGAAGATGGGACTTGTTTTAAAGGATCAGATGACAGATCTTTGCTGTGAATGGATGATGATATATCTGGAGTAACAGCAATCACTTCAGTTGTAGCTTGTGGTATCTCAAGATCATCAGATTTAAAAATTGAAGATGTCAGCTGTCCCTCTGATCTCTTGGTACAGTCATCTAAGATAAAAACATTTGTTTTTAATAAAATATCCTTGAGTTTTATATTTTTGAACATTTCTACTTAAATTGTCCATAAAAATGGCAAGCTATGTAAAATACTTTAATTATTTACCAAGACAATGGAAATTCACAGTCTAAAACAAAACCTTGTTGGATGAACCAGTAGTGTGTGGTGTTGAACTGTTTGTTCATTCTGCCTCCCAAATGCTAAATAAAAACAAACTAATCAATGTTATGTAGGCGAAAATAATACCAATTCTCATCTCACAAAAACAAGTTAACAGTCAGGTCCATCATCTGTCAATGGAAAAACAGAGGTTCCCACACTACTTGTGGCTTAAAGGCTGTTGAAAAGCAACAGCGTTTCTATAAACCAATCCAGTAAAATCCGCTCTCACTTCTGAGTCTTGCAGTGTGCTCAAACAACATTTAGGATCCCTGTGTTTAGCAATATTATATAGTGAGAAGAATCCACTTAATCTGCGATGTGTGTCTCCTGGAGCATAATCTGGGCAAATATAATAAATAAGTAATAAATTGGCAAATGTGTAATTTTCACTCTCCAACATCCACTTCATGATAATTTCCAGAAAGTGGCTGTGGAATCAAAATATTCACTCCTCCTGCACACCTGGTCAAAATTGTTGGTAACCCTCATTTAATGACAGAAAAACCCACAATGGTCACAGAAATAACTTGAATCTGACAAAAGTAATAATAAATCAAAAATGTGTGAAAATGAACAAATGAAAGTCAGACATTGCTTTTCAACCATGCTTCCACGGAATAAAAAAATAAATAAAACTAATGAAATAGGCCTGGACAGAAATGATGGTACCCTTAACTTAACCCCTTAAGCCCCGAGGGTGGTTTGCACGTTAATGACCGGGCCAATTTTTACAATTCTGACCACTGTCCCTTTATGAGGTTATAACTCTGGAACGCTTCAACGGATCTTGGCGATTCTGACATTCTTTTCTCGGGACATATTGTACTTCATGTTGGTGGTAAAATTTATTGGATTTAACTTGCGTTTATTTGTGAAAAAAACGGAAATTTGGCGAAAATTTTAAAATTTTGCAATTTTCCAACTTTGCATTTTTATGCCCTTAAATCACAGAGATATGTCACGCAAAATACTTAATAAGTAACATTTCCTACATGTCTACTTTACATCAGCACAATTTTGGAACCAAAATTTTTCTTTGTTAGGGAGTTATAAGGGTTAAAAGTTGACCAGCAATTTCTCATTTTTACAACACCATTTTTATTTTAGGGACCACATCTCATTTGAAGTCATTTTGAGGGGTCTATATGATAGAAAATACCCAAGTGTGACACCATTCTAAAAACTGCACCCCTCAATGTGCTCAAAACCACATTCAAGAAGTGTATTAACCCTTCAGGTGTTTCACAGGAATTTTTGGAATGTTTAAATAAAAATGAATATTTAACTTTTTTCACACAAAATTTATTTCAGCTCCAATTTGTTTTATTTTACCAAGGGTAACAGGATAAAATGGATGCCAAAAGTTGTTGTACAATCTGTCCTGAGTACGCTGATACCCCATATGTGGGGGTAAACCACTGTTTGGGCGCATGGCAGAGCTCGGAAGGAAAGGAGCGCCATTTGACTTTTCAATGCAAAATTGACTGGAATTGAGATGGGACGCCATGTTGCGTTTGGAGAGCCCCTGATGTGCCTAAACATTGAAACCCCCCACAAGTGACACCATTTTGGAAAGTAGACTCCTTAAGGAACTTATCTAGATGTGTGGTGAGCACTTTGACCCACCAAGTGCTTCACAGAAGTTTATAATGCAGAGCCGTAAAAATAAAAAATATTTTTTCACAAAAATGATCTTTTCGCCCCCAATTTTTTATTTTCCCTAGGGTAAGAGGAGAAATTAGACCACAAAAGTTGTTGTGCAATTTGTCCTGAGTGCGACGATACCCCATATGTGGGGGTAAACCACTTTTTGGGCGCATGGCCCATTAGTTTGGTAGGTTGAGAGTGGCTGCCTCATCGGTTATGCTGCACCTGTGTAGTCTCCATCTTAACCACATGGGTCCACTGCATCCTGCTCTTGCTGTTTAGAATTTGGACTCGTAAGCGTGGGACCCTTGACGCGGGTTACGAGCTTGCGTATTTTGGCCAAAGTATAAACTAATACCTCGCAAAAAAAACACAAAAAAATATAAAAAATTTTTTGTACTTTTTTTCGGGGTGCAGTTGGGCCCATTTTTTTCTTGTAAACTGTGGTGTCTGTTCACATGGAGTGCATTTGGATAGCGCTGGGCAGGCCCGCCTGATCTAATAGAAGGGTGTCACTACTAGGCTTGCCTGGATGCTGTGCATCTCCATTGTGTGAACAGCGCCACATACAAGTCTTTTATGTGCAGCATTGTGCCAAGCAGCCACCCCCTCCATTAGTTTGGTAGGTTGAGAGTGGCTGCCTCATCGGTTATGCTGCACCTGTGTAGTCTCCATCTTAACCACATGGGTCCACTGCATCCTGATAGTGCATTTGTTTAGAGGCCTTGGCAGGTAAGAAGCTCTGCCTCGTTTTGCTGTTTTTTCTATTTTTTGGAGGATCTCTGAATCCTCTTCTTGTGCTCTTGCTGTTTAGTAATTCAGAGCCGCAAAAATAAAAAATCATATTTTTTCACAAAAATGATCTTTTCGCCCCCAATTTTTTATTTTCCCAAGGGTAAGAGGAGAAATTAGACCACAAAAGTTGTTGTGCAATTTGTCCTGAGTGTGACAATACCCCATATGTGGGGGTAAATCACTTTTTGGGCGCATAGCAGAGCTCGGAAGGGAAGGAGCGCCATTTGACTTTTCAATGCAAAATTGACTGGAATTAAGATGGGGTGCCATGTTGGTTTGGAGAGCCATGTTTGATGTGCCTAAACATTAAAACCCCCCACAAGTGACACCATTTTTGAAACTAGACCCCCTAAGGAACTTATCTAGATGGGTTTTGAGAGCTTTGAACCCCCCCCAGTGTTTCACTACAGTTTATAACGCAGAGCCGTGAAAATAAATTTTTTTATTTTTTTCGCAAACATTTTTTAGCCCCCAGTTTTGTATTTTCACAAGGGTAACAGAATAAATTGGACCACAAAAGTTGTTATCCAATTTGTCCTGAGTACGCTGATACCCCATATGTGGGGGGGAACCACTGTTTGGGCGCATGACAGAGCTCGGAAGGGAAGGAGCGCCATTTGGAATGCAGACTTACATGGATTGGTCTGCAGGCGTCACATTGCAAGTGACCCCATATTGAAAACTGGACCTCCCAAGGAACTTATCTAGATGTGTTGTGAGAACTTTGAACCCCCAAGTGTTTCACTACAGTTTACAACGCAGAGCCGTGAAAATAAAAAATCCTTTTTTTTTCCCACAAAAATGATTTTTAGCCCCACAAATTTTTATTTTCCCAAGGATAACAAGAGAACTTGGACCCCAAAAGTTGTTCTCCAATTTGTCTTGAGTACGCTGATACCCCATATGTTGGGGTAAACCCCTGTTTGGGCGCACGGGAGAGCTCGGAAGTGAAGGAGCACTGTTTCACTTTTTTAATGCAGAATTGGCTGTAATTGAGATCGGACGCCATGTCGCGTTTGGAGAGCCCCTGATGTGCCTGAACAGTGGAAACTCCCCAATTCTACCTGAAACCCTAATGCAAACACACCCCTAACCCTAATCCCAACGGTAACCCTAACCACACACCTAACCCTGACACACCCCTAATTCTAATCCCAACCCTAATCCCAACCGTAAATGTAATCCAAACCCTAGCCCTAACCCTAACCCTAATGGGAAAATGGAAATAAATACATTTTTTTAAATTTTATTATTTTTCCCTAAGGCTAGGTTCACATTGCGTTAGGGCAATCCGTTTAGCTCTAGCGGATTGCGCTAACGCAATGTCTTTTTAGGCGTCGCGTTTAGGGGTGCGTTAACCTCCCCACTCTGGCAGATCGGGGATCGGACCTCGGGCGCGCCACGGACGCTGCAAGCGTCACAAAAGAACGGCACCTTGCTAGCGCGAGCCGAAAATGGCACGCGCTAGCGATGCGCTACACCCGAAAATCACATTGCTGTTAATGGGTGCGCTAACGGACCCGTTGCAAGGCGTTAATTGCGACATTTTCGCCGTGCAACGCTGTCCGTTAGCGTTAACCCATTAACGCAATGTGAACCTAGCCTAACTAAGGGGGAGATGAAGGGGGGTTTGATTTACTTTTATAGCGTTTTTTATATCGGATTTTTATGATTGGCAGCCGTCACACACTAAAAGATGCTTTTTATAGCAAAAAAGTTTTTGCGTCTCCACATTTTGAGACCTATAATTTTTCCATATTTTGGTCCACAGAGTCATGTGAGGTCTTGTTTTTTGCGGGACGAGTTGATGTTTTTATTGGTAACATTTTCGGACACGTGACAGTTTTTGATCGCTTTTTATTCCGATTTTTGTGAAGCAGAATGACCAAAAACCAGCTACTCATGAATTTCTTTTGGGGAGGCGTTTATACCATTCTACATTTGGTAAAATTGATAAAGCAGTTTTATTCATTGGGTCAGTACGATTACAGCGATATCTCATTTATATCATTTTTTTATGTTTTGGCGCTTTTATACGATAAAAGCTATTTTATAGAAAAAATAATTATTTTGGCATCGCTTTATTCTGAGGACTAGAACTTATTTATTTTTTTGGGTTATGATGCTATATGGCGGCTCGTTTTTTGCGGGACAAGATGACGTTTTCAGCGGTACCATGGTTATTTATATCTCTTTTTGATTGCGTGTTATTCCACTTTTTGTTCGGCGGTATGATAATAAAGCGTTGTTTTTTGGCTCTTTTTTTTTTTTTTCTTACGGTGTTCACTGAAGGGGTTAACTAGTGGGACAGTTTTATAGGTTGGGTCGTTACGGATGCGGCGATACTAAATCTGTGTACTTTTATTGGTTTTTTTTTTTAGATAAAGAAATGTATTTATGGGAATAATATTTTTTTTTCTTCTTTATTTAGGAATTTTTATTTACACATGTGGAAATTTTTTTTTTTTACTTTGTCCCAGAGGGGGACATCACAGATCACTGATCTGACAGTGTGCACAGCACTCTGTCAGATCGGTGATCTGACAAACAGCCGTGCAGGATTACAGAGCTGCAGCTGCAGCCTGCTCCTGACCCGGAAGTACTCCCTGCAGGACCCGGATGCAGCCCCACGGCCATTTTGGATCCGGGGACTGCAGGGAGAAGAGTACATCACCGTGTACCGATCGTCTCAGGGAAGCCCGCAGGGAGCCCCCTCCCTGCGCGACGCTTCCCTGTACCGCCGGTACACAGCAATAATCTTTGATCGCGGTGTGCCGGGGTTAATGTGCCGGGGGCGGTCCGTGACCGCTCCTGGCACATAGTGCCGGATGTCAGCTGCGATAGGCAGCTGACACTCGGCCGCGCTCCCCCCGTGAGCGCGGCCGATCGCTATGACGTACTATCCCGTCGGTGGGAATTAAGGCCCACCCCACCTTGACGGGATAGTACGTCATATGGGATTAAGGGGTTAACCACTTTGTGACTGTCAACGGTAAACGTCGGCGCTAGCAGGGCTTTGTGCAGCGCCGAAGTTTGTCTACAGACGGCGGTTTTGTGCCCATCGTGACCCCCATGTATCTTATAACGAGGGCATTCCAGCGCACAACGCTTCCTATGACCCCCGACCTCATCGAGACCTGATTGGTTCAGGTCCTGATGATGTCAGCATCACACCAGCCAATGAGAAAAAATCACTAGGAAAGTTTGTTATAGCAACAAATTTTCCTGGGCGATCTGCTTCATAAAAACACTTCCTCCTCAGATCTCCTGTCAGTGTGATATTAGAGGAGAAGCAGTGTTACAAGTAGTGTTGAGCGATACCTTCCGATATTCGGAAATATCGGTATCGGATTGGATCAGCCGATATCCAAAAAATATCAGATATCGCAGATACCCGATACCAATGCAAGTCAATGGGACACAAATATTGGAATTAAAATAAGCCCTTTCTGTCCCTGACATCCTGTTCCGGAGGGGGAAAGAGTGGTGCGTGGGCGGAGACTGCATGACTGTGTGGGACCGTGGGGGGGTCCGTGCAGCCTGCCGGGGATCTGTACGGGCCTCTCGGGGAGTCTGTGCGGCCTGCCGGGGGTCTGTGCGGCCTGCCAGGGGTCTGTGCGGCCTGCCGGGGGTCTGTGCGGGTGTGCAGGCATCGTCCGATGGGACTACAAGTCCCATCGGGCTATGCCTGCTACAATGGCAGTGACTGACACATTAGCCAATGATTGGACAGTAGTAGTCCCATCATCCGGCTAATGTGTTGAATGTAAAAAAAAAAAAAACAAAAAAAAAACATACATACATAAATACTACATACATACATACTGTGAGGCTGTGGCCTCTGATACAGCTAGGGGGCGCTGTTTGTTCTCCCCAGAATGTGCATGCAGACGGATGAAGTCCATAGGTGTGCATGAGAGTCACAGATCTCCGGTCCAGGTTTTCCAGGTGGCTGAAGGCCACAGGTTTGTGTGTGTTTAAAAGCCCTGCAGTAAGGGGTATGGGTGTGTCAGGTGTCTGGCCAGGAGAGGCCAGGTGTGCGTCAGTGTCAGTCTGGTGTGTGCTGGTCTGCCGAGTGCATGGAGGCAGAGGCCAGCAGAGCCAGCACCCAGGGCAGCTTAAAAGCCTGGCACCCGCAGCGTACACAGAGATGCAAGTCGTCCATAGTACTGGTCTCGGATGTGGACAGTCCTGTGCCCGGAGGTGGATGTCCTGTACCCGAAGGAGTCGGATGTGGACAGTCCTGTGACCGGAGGTGGATGTCCTGTACCCGAAAGAGGACTAGCATGTGCAACGATTGCAAACAGGTGGATATGGTGCCCGGCTGCTATCCGGAGGATATCCTGAACTGTGTACGACTGTGTGAGTAAAGAGACTGTGATACAGCGATGCAGGACACCCACGAGAACTAGTCAGAGGAGGGCTGGCGTGTGTAGTGTCTGCAACATATGAGGCTGTGTGTATGGAGACGTATAGAAACTGTGAGATGGCGTGCGGTCGCCCAGGGAAACTGGACAAGGGAAGTCTGGCCTGTTTAGGGACCGCAAATCTAAAGCCATGTGATATGTATTGCTTTGAACTGGTGTAAACTGGTCACTGATAATATCCACTGAAGTTATATGCATTTATGTGAATAGGACTTTAATGCTGTGAAGAAACACATTAAAAGAGACTTTTGTGTTTGAATTTGTGGGTCACTGCTTCTTCACTGCGTACGATGCTACTGCAGCTTTACAATACATACTACATGCATACTACATACTGTACCTACTACATACATACATACTACATACATACTACATACATACGAGGGGCGATCCAAAAGTAATGATAATCAGTTATTTCTATTGCACACAGAAATTAAAATAAAATGTTTTCTTCTCTCTTAGGTACCCACTAGTCCAGGAAAAAAAAATCACTTAAATAGACCACGATTCCCAGGAGCTACATTCATTTGAATATGAACTGCCGAGGAGTGAACATCAAAATGGAAAAAAACGAGCTCAGAGCTGTCATCAAATACCTCTGCTTGAAAAAAATGACTACCAAAGACATACACAGCGACTTGGTGGAAACATTGGGGGACTCTTCTCCTCCATATTCCACAGTTGCATGATGGGCCAAGGAATTTAAGCTGGGAAGAACATCGACGGAAGATGAACATCGTCAAGGACGCCCATCCACGTCCCTCAATGAAGAAAACGTGAAAAAAGTTGAAGACGTTGTATTGGCAGATCGAAGAGTGACTATCAGGCATGTAGCTGAGGTCCCAGGGATCTCATATGGTAGTATTCAAAGAATCCTTGCAAAAGAATTGCATATGAGAAAGGTCTCCGCGCGTTGGGTGCCAAAAATGTTAACCGACGAGCAAAAGAAGAAACGAGTTGACATTTCAATAGCAAATCTCGAAAAGTTCCAAGCAGACAAGGAAAATTTTTTGTCACGTTTTTTGACCATGGACAAGACCTGGATCCAGCACTTTGATCCCGAAACTAAACAACAATCGATGACGTGGAAACGAGCCGACAAACCAACGCCGAAGAAATTCAAAGTGTCAAGCTCAGCAGGGAAGGTTATGGCGTCCGTTTGTTGGGACGATGAAGGAATTATTATGGTAGACTATTTGGAGAAGGGAGCCACTATTATGGGCTCCTACTACGCAGAACAAATAAGAAGATTGTGGGAGGCTATCAAGGAGAAAAGGCGCGGCAAACTGCGGGCTGGAGTGCTGTTTCACCAAGATAACGCGCCGGCTCACAAAGCTGCAGTTGCCATGGCTACCATTCAAGAAGCGGGCTTTGAACTGGTGGAACACCCCCCCTATTGGCCAGATCTAGCCCCCAGTGATTTCTTTCTCTTTCCTCAACTCAAGGAACACCTCCGGGACAAGAAATTTGATGACAATAGCGACGTGATAACCGCTGTTGGGGATTTTTTTGAGGGTCAAGATCAAGAATTTTTTTCTAAGGGAATTCTAAGTTTAGAAAAGAGATGGACTAAATGTATAGACTTGATAGGAGACTATGTAAAAAACTAAAAAAATTTTTTGACTACATTCATTGTGTTTAGTATTGATTATCATTACTTTTGGATCGCCCCTCGTACTACATACATACCACATACATGCATAACTACATACATACAGTGCCTACAAGTAGTATTCAACCCCCTGCAGATTTAGCAGGTTTACACATTTGGAATTAACTTGGCATTGTGACATTTGGACTGTAGATCAGCCTGGAAGTGTGAAATGCACTGCAGCAAAAAGAATGTCATTTCTTTGTTTGTTTGTTTTTTAAATTGTGAAAAGTCTTTTCAGAGGGTCATTTATTATTCAACCCCTCAACCCACCAGAATTCTGTTTGGTTCCCCTAAAGTATTAAGAAGTAGTTCAGGCACAAAGAACAATGAGCTTCATATGTTTGGATTAATTATCTCTTTTTCCAGCCTTTTCTGACTATTTAAGACCCTCCCCAAACTTGTGAACAGCACTCATACATGGTGAACATGGGAAAGACAAAGGAGCATTCCAAGGCCATCAGAGACAAGATCGTGGAGGGTCACAAGGCTGGCAAGGGGTACAAAACCCTTTCCAAGGAGTTGGGCCTACCTGTCTCCACTGTTGGGAGCATCATCCGGAAGTGGAAGGCTTATGGAACTACTGTTAGCCTTCCACGGCCTGGACAGCCTTTGAAAGTTTCCTCCCGTGCCGAGGCCAGGCTTGTCCGAAGAGTCAAGGCTAACCCAAGGACAACAAGGAAGGAGCTCCGGGAAGATCTCATGGCAGTGGGGACATTGGTTTCAGTCAATACCATAAGTAACGTACTCCACCGCAATGGTCTCCGTTCCAGACGAGCCCGTAAGGTTCCTTTACTTTCAAAGCGTCATGTCAAGGCTCGTCTACAGTTTGCTCATGATCACTTGGAGGACTCTGAGACTGACTGGTTCAAGGTTCTCTGGTCTGATGAGACCAAGATCGAGATCTTTGGTGCCAACCACACACGTGACGTTTGGAGACTGGATGGCACTGCATACGACCCCAAGAATACCATCCCTACAGTCAAGCATGGTGGTGGCAGCATCATGCTGTGGGGCTGTTTCTCAGCCAAGGGGCCTGGCCATCTGGTCCGCATCCATGGGAAGATGGATAGCACGGCCTACCTGGAGATTTTGGCCAAGAACCTCCGCTCCTCCATCAAGGATCTTAAGATGGGTCGTCATTTCATCTTCCAACAAGACAACAACCCAAAGCACACAGCCAAGAAAACCAAGGCCTGGTTCAAGAGGCAAAAAATCAAGGTGTTGCAGTGGCCTAGTCAGTCTCCTGACCTTAACCCAATTGAAAACTTGTGGAAGGAGCTCAAGATTAAAGTCCACATGAGACACCCAAAGAACCTAGATAACTTGGAGAAGATCTGCATGGAGGAGTGGACCAAGATAACTCCAAAGACCTGTGCCGGCCTGATCAGGTCTTATAAAAGACTATTATTAGCTGTAATTGCAAACAAAGGTTATTCCACAAAATATTAAACCTAGGGGTTGAATAATAATTGACCCACACTTTTATGTTTAAAATTTATAAAAATTTAATGGAGCAACAAAACTTTTTGGTTTGTAAGATTTATGCATCTGTTAATAAATCCTGCTCTTGTTTGAAGTTTGAAGGCTCTAACTTATTTGCATCTTATTAAACCTGCTAAATCTGCAGGGGGTTGAATACTACTTGTAGGCATTGTAACTACATACATAACTACATACATAACTACATACATAACTACATACATAACTACATACATTACATACAGACATACAGTACATATAACAGAGTACATACTCACCATTACTTGTCACTTTGTTCCCCGAAGCCAGTGTCATCTGTAAAAAAGATTAAAATAACAAACAACCAATATACTCCCTGTCCGCAGAATTCCACGAGTGTCCCACAATGATCTCCCGTGGAGAACGGCAGCATCAGCTGATGCGACCGCTCTCTAGGGCCTCCAGGAACACAATGACGGGAGGAAGGTATCCTTCCCACTGTATTCCTCCGCCGCAATAAAAAAAAAATAGTCCCTAGTCTCACTTTTGGCATTGCTGTGTGAGAAATTTGCCCACGCAGCAATTGCCATAAAGTGAGACTTTGAACTAATGTCACCTTACAATAGCAAGGTGACATTAACCCCTTATTACCCCATATCCCACCGCTACACGGGAGTGGGAAGAGAGGGGCTAATGTTATGACCTGGTGGTTAGGACAATAATGGACCTGGTGGTTAAGAGCACACGGAATGACCTGATAATACAGGACAAGCTCTGAGACGTGGGAACTCTGCTGACCGCAATCCACAATCCTATCACACACACTAGAAATTGCTCCTAACGCTCCCTATGCAACTTGTCACAGCCTAAGGAACTAGCTAGCCCTAGAGATAGAAAAATAAAGCTTACCTTGCCTCAGAGAAATTCCCCAAAGGAAAAGGCAGCCCCCCACATATAATGACTGTGAGTTAAGATGGAAATTACAAACACAGAGATGAAATAGATTTAGCAAAGTGAGGCCCGACTTACTGAACAGACAGAGGATAGGAAAGGTAACTTTGCGGTCAGCACAAAAACTACAAAAAGGCCACGCAGAGGGCGCAAAAAGACCCTCCGCACCGACTCACGGTGTGGAGGCGCTCCCTCTGCGTCCCAGAGCTTCCAGCAAGCAAGACAAAAATCAAAATAGCAAGCTGGACAGAAAAATAACAAACCAAAGAAAAACAAGCAGGAACTTAGCTTCTGCTGGGAAGACAGGTCACAAGAACGATCCAGGAGCGAACTAGACCAATACTGGAACATTGACAGGTGGCATGGAGCAATGATCTAAGTGGAGTTAAATAGAGCAGCCAGCTAACGAATTAACCTCGTCACCTGTGGAAGGAAACTCAGAAGCCGCAGCCCCACTCACAACCACCAGAGGAAGCCCATGGACAGAACCAGCCGAAGTACCATTCATGACCACAGGAGGGAACTTGACAACAGAATTCACAACAGGCTAAGTGCCGGAATTGGTGCATCTCACAGATGCGTCATTTCTGGGGCGGCTGCGGACTGGTATTTGCAGCCGGGTTTGCAAATATCCATGGCCCCTCTCTAGGCTATGAATATCAGCCCGCAGCTGTCTGCGTAGACTTTCTGGCTATAAAATATAGGGGGACCCCACATCATTTTTTTGAGGGCCCCCTATTGTAATACCCAGTTAAGGCTACGCAGACAGCTGCGGGCTGATATTCATAGCAGGCTACAAATATTGGCCCGCGGCTTTCCCCCTCTGGCGCAGAAAATTGCGCGGGAGCCCACGCCGTTTTTTTCTTTTTTTTAAAGTAAACGCTTATTAAGGCCTCTTTCATACTTGCGTCGGTACGGGTCTGTCGCAATGCGTCAGGCCAACGTACGTTGTGAAATTTGTGCACGACGTGGGCAGCAGATGCAGTTTTTCAGGAGGCCTTAATGAGCGTTTAATTTTTAAAAAAAAACGGCGTGAGCTCCCACGCAATTTTCTGCGCCAGAGGGGGAAAGCCGACGGCCGGGGGCCAATATTTGTAGCCTGCTATGAATATCAGCCCGCAGCTGTCTGCTGTCTATTAAAATAGGGGGACCCCCCCAAAAAAAATTAGGTGTGGTCCCCCTACGCTACGCAGACAGCTGCGGGCTGATATTCATAGCCTAGAGAGGAGCCATGAATATTGCCCCCCTGGCTACTAATACCAGTCCACAGCCGCCCCAGAAATGGCGCATCTGTGAGATGCACCAATGCCGGCACTTAGCCCCTCTCTTCCCACTCCCGTGTAGCGGTGGGATATGGGGTAATAAGGGGTTAATGTCACCTTGCTATTGTAAGTTGACATTAAGCCGGGTTAATAACGGGGAGGCGTCAATAAGACGCCTATCCATTATTAATCCAATACTAGTAAAGAGTTAATAAAACACATGCATTAGGGAAAAAGTATTTTAATATTCTTTATTTAATCATACTTACCATAATTCAGCGCCTGCAAAAAACGTAAAATAATAAATCGTATACTACCTGTCCGCCGTAGTCCAATTAATAACGAGTGTCCCACGATGATCTCTCCTACAGAACAGTGACATCGGGTGATGTCACTGCTCTATAGGACCCTCAGTGACACACTGACAGGAGACAATGGCTCCTGCAGTGCATCACTGAGAGGTTACTATAGTTCAAAGTCTCACTTTATGGCAATTGCTGCGTGGGAAAATTTCTCACACAGCAATGCCAAAAGTGAGACTAGGGACTATTTTTTTACAGCGGCGGCGGAATACAGTGGGAAGGATACCTTCCTCCCGTCATTGTGTTCCTGGAGCCCCTAGAGAGCGGTCGCATCAGCTGATGCTGCCGTTCTCCACGGGAGATCATTGTGGGACACTCGTGGAATTCTGCGGACAGGGAGTATATTGGTTGTTTGTTATTTTAATCTTTTTTACAGATGACACTGGCTTCGGGGAACAAAGTGACAAGTAATGGTGAGTATGTACTCCATCTTATATGTAATGTATGTCTGTATGTATGTAATGTATGAATGTATTGTATGTAGTATGTATGTATGTAGTATGTATGTATGCTTTTTTTTTTTTACATTCAACACATTAGCCGGATGATGGGACTACTGCTGTCCCATTATTGGCTAATGTGTCAATCTCTGCCATTGTAGCAGGCATAACCCGATGGCAGTTGTAGTCCCATCGGACGATGCCTGCACACCCGCACAAACCCCCGGCAGGCCGCACAGACCCCAGAGAGGCCAGTACAGACCCCAGCAGGCCGCACAGACCCCAGAGAGGCCCGTACAGACCCCCGACAGGCCGCACAGACCCCAGAAAGGCCCGTACAGACCTCCGGCAGGCTGCACAGACCCCAGAGAGGCCCGTACAGACCCCCGGCAGGCTGCACAGACACCAGAGAGGCCCGTACAGAGCCCCGGCAGGCCGCACAGACTCCAGAAAGGCCAATACAAACCCCAGAGAGGCCCGCACAGACCCCACCCGCACACACAGATGCAGTCTCCGCCCATGCACTGCGCACACTCCATTATAGTGCATCATTGCACTATAGGAACTTCCGATTCCGGTATCCGATATCTTAAAAATATCGGAACTCAGTGTAGGAAATCCGACACAGCGAATATCGGCTGATACCCGATATTTGCAGTATCGGAATGCTCAACACTAGTTACAAGTGCTGCTGGCATCAGCTGTGTCAGTCAGCGATCTTGTTATGAAGTAGAAAAAAACTAGATAAGGTTAGGGTTAGTGCTATAGTTAGGGATAGTGTTGGGGCTAAAGTTAGGGTTACTGTTAGGCTAAAGTTAGGGTTAGGCTAAAGAATTAGGCTTTTCTCAGTTCTCTCCCCAATAATTTGGTCACATCAGTTTTCTATTTCCAGAAAAAAAAATAAAAACGAATAAAATGGCCCGTCAGTATTATAGTGCAGAGGAGGCTTATGCACTTTTATTTTCGGACAGTGAAGAAAGTGCAGTGTCAGATGTGGATTTCGAGGGCTTTAGTAGCAGCGACAGTGATAGCTCAGAAATGAGCAGCAATTCTGGTCCATCCTCGCACACAAGGACCAGTACAACAAGAAGGACAAATAGCGCTTCTGGAGAAATGTCTCCAACTCAAGGAACAATGTCCAGTACTAGCGCTGTCCCTAGTGCTTGTGAATTGGTGCACATCAATGTCCATGGGGCTTTGCCTCTTGATGTAGCATTTCCCAGATGAGAGGCTTCAGATTTGGCTACTCCAATCATCCCTAATATTAATGCCATTCCCGATATAAATGTGGAGGTGGAAAATTTTGGATCAGTTAATTTTTTTTAATTTGTTTCTGACAGATAGCTTGCTAGAGCATATTGTCTTACAAACAAATGTATATGCGTCCTAATTAATCAGCCAGAATCCATGATCCTATTATGCTAGGTCAAATTTATGGACACCAACTAATGTTCTAGAAATGAAAAAAAAAAATTTAGGACTTACATTCGCTACGGGGCTTGTTAAAAAATGAGCATTCGGTCCTATTGGTCCAACCACCCTGTTCAAGCCACCCCAATGTTTTCTGCCATTCTTCTTAGGACCAGTTATGCGATTTCAGCTTTACACCCCAACAGAAAACATTTCCATTGAGGAGTCCCTTGTAAAATTCAAAAGAAGTCTGCACCTCTAGAAATGTATTCGTTCTTAAAGGGCAAGGTTCAGAATAAAGCTCTATAAAATGTGCAAGAGTTCAACCGGATACACATCAGCTTTTCGCATTTATGAGGGAAAGATAGCCAACTAAACCCACCAGGATACCCTACTTATCTGGGGACATCTAGAAAAAAACGTTTGGGAGCTGAGAACTCCATTTTTACAAAAAGGCTACAATCTGTATGTTGACAAGTACTACACCAGCATACCCCTATTTAAACGTCTAGTTGAACATAACATGGGGGCTTGTGGGACCATTCACAAAAACCGTCAGGGGTTTCCACAATCACTGGTCAACGAAAAGTTCCGAAAGGGGCAGTCAGAGGCTTTACGCAAGGGAAAGATGCTTGCCCTTAAGTATAAGGATAACAAAGATATTTTTATCCTGAGCTCGATCCACACAGATGCCACAAGGACCACTGCAGACCAACAGGGATCCACTACTCCAAAACCTGTGTCTGTCATTGACTACAACAAATATATGGGGGGTGTCGACCTTGCAGACCAGGTTCTACAGCCATACCAGGTATCATGAAAATCATATATCTGGTATAAAAAGTTAGCCATTTATTTGTTTCAGGTGGCCACATATTCTTTTGTGTTATACAAAAAGGCCGGAAATGCAGATACTTTCCTTGATTATCAGGATAAGGAGATTGAAAATCTTGTTTTTGAAAATGTCCCCACCGATCCTTTAGAATCTGAAGAGGTCAGAAGACTCACTGAGCGACATTTTATTGCACTCATTCTAGCAACTGAAACAATAAAGAACCCCAGAGAAGATGTCGTGTATGTTCCAAGAGAGGAATGAGGCATGATACCCACTATTATTGTATAAACCAAAAAAGAAACAAAAATTGAAGATAAAATAGTATTAAATGTACCTATTCAGACCCTACGTCAATCTGCAATGAGTCCTGCCTGGCAGTGGAGGTTGGCACCCTAATTTACCGCGGTAGGCGCCCCCACTCCTCGACGGCTCAACCTACCATGCCCTAGAAGTAACCTATAATGAGGAAAAAGGCTGGTAATCCCTATATGAACCTGCAAATTAACAACTGCCTGTCAGTGGAGGTTGGCACCCTAATTTACTGCGGTAGGCGCCCCCACTCAACGACGGCTGACCCCTTTTTTTTGGGGTTATTTTTTGCATTTTGTTGTGTTTTTTTTTTTTTTTTCCTCTCACGGGTATTGGAGCAGTATGTGGGACAAAATCTTTTGTCTATCTCTTTATTTAGGGATTGTAAGGGACCCTAGGGTCAGCCGTCGTTGAGTGGGGGCGCCTACCGCAGTAAATTAGGGTGCCAACCTCCACTGACAGGCAGGACTCATTGCAGATTGACGTAGGGTCTGAATAGGTACATTTAATACTATTTTATCTTCAATTTTTGATAAAGAATGGTCTTTTTAGATATATTATTAAAAGTTATTTTTTTAGGGATCCTTGTTTCTTTTTTGGTTTATACTCTTTTCTGGGATTCTAAAGGATTGCTGTTTGGTTTTGTTTACCCACTATTATTGCCCACAATGCCCATCATTGCCAGCCTAATGCCTCCATGACTGATTTAAAATCTTCAACACAGAACCACATTTTTAAATTGTTTTGACATTCAAGCATTTGGTTTATTTAGTGACAGACACATTTGAGTAGAGCTGACTTAATTTCCGGGGGTAGGTGGGGGGATGTCTCTGGAGATACAAGCTGGGCACAATATATTGGGTACTACAATAATATTTTTGCAATTTTTGCTCTAAAATTTCCACTACGTGTTTCAGGAAATCATCCATGTAGTGAAAATGGTCACTATAGCCATAGATGAATTCCCAGAGGGGTGTCATTTCCAAAATGGGGTCACTTTAGGGGGATTCTGTTGTTCTGGCACTTTGCGGCTCTCCAAACTGCCATAACAGCAGACCCCCCCCTGAAGTGACCCCATTTTGGAAATAACACCACTCTGGGAATTGGAAATGACACCCCTCTGTGAATTCATCTATGGCTGTAGTGACCATTTACCTATCTACCCATTTTCCAATGTAAAATCTTGGGTTAAAGCAACATTTTAGTGGTTAAAATGTTATTAATTTTTCTTCACTGCCCAATGGTATAATTTTCTATGGATCAGCTGTGATGTCAGTATGGTCACTGCACCACTAGAAGAATTCATTCAGGAAAGTATTTTGTAAAATTCAGTCACTTTTGGGGGCTTATGCTGTTCTGGCACCTCAGGGGCTCTGACAATGTGACATGTCACCCACAAACAATTGCAGCTAAATCTGCTCTCCAATATGGCGCTCCTTCCCCTTCCAAGCTCTGCCATGTGCCCAAACAGTAGTATTCTCCCACATATGGGGTATCTGCTTGCTCAGGAGAAATTGCCAAACAAAATATATATAGTCCATTTTCTCCTGTTACCCTTGTGACAGTAAAAAAAATTAGGTCTAAATCAAAATTAACCCCTCTCTGACCTTAGACGTACTATCCCGTCGAGGTGCCCTGGGCCTATCTGACCCTCGACGGGATAGTATGTCATAGCAATCGGCCACGCTCACGGGGAAAGCGTGGCCGATCGCGGCCGGGTGTCAGCTGCCTATCGCAGCTGACATCCGGCACTATGTGCCGCCCCCGGCACATTAACCCCCGACACACCGCGATCAAACATAATCGCAATGTGCCGGCGGTACAGGGAAGCGTCGCGCAGGGAGGGGGCTCCCTGCGGGCTTCCCTGAGCCCCCCGCAGCAACGCGATGTGATCGCGTTGCTGTGAGGGTCTCCCTACCTCCCTCCCTGCTCCAGGCCCGGAGGGAGGTGGCTTCACAGAGCCTGCTTAGAGCAGGCACTGTGAAGCCTGCAGTGCTCTAAGTCAGATCGGTGATCTGACAGAGTGCTGTGCAAACTGTCAGATCACCAATGTGATGTCCCCCCCTGGGACAAAGTAAAAAAGTTAAAAAAAAATTCCAAATGTGTAAAAAAAAAAAATAAATAAATATATATATTCCTAAATAATGGAGAAAAAAAAATATTATTATTCCCATAAAATACATTTTTTTATCTAAATAAAAAAAAAACAATAAAAGTACACATATTTAGTATAGCCGCGTCCGTAACGGCCCGACCTATAAAACTGTCCCACTAATTAACCCCTTCAGTAAACACCGTAAGGAAAAAAAAAAAAAAAACGAGGCAAAAAACAAGGCTTTATTATCATACCGTTGAACAAAAAGTGGAATAACACGCGATCAAAAAGACAGATATAAATAACCATGGTACCGCTGAAAACGTCATCTTGTCCAACAAAAAACGAGCCACCATACAGCATGATCAGCAAAAAAATAAAAAAAGTTATAGTCCTCAGAATAAAGCGATGCCAAAATAATTATTTTTTTCTATAAAATAGTTTTTATCGTATAAAAGCGCCAAAACATAAAAAAATAATATAAATGAGGTATCGCTGTAATCGTACTGACCCGAAGAATAAAACTGCTTTATCAATTTTACCAAACGCAGAAAGGTATAAACGCCTCCCCCAAAAGAAATTCATGAATAGCTGGTTTTCAGTCATTCTGCCTCACAAAAATCGGAATAAAAAGTGATCAAAAAATTTCACGTGCCCGAAAATGTTACCAATAAAAACGTCAACTCGTCCCACAAAAAACAAAACCTCACATGACTCTGTGGACCAAAATATGGAAAAATTATAGCTCTGAAAATGTGGTAACGCAAAAAATATTTTTTGCAATAAAAAGCGCCTTTCAGTGTGTGACGGCTGCCAATCATAAAAATCCGCTAAAAAACCCGCTATAAAAGTAAATCAAACCCCCCTTCATCACCCCCTTAGTTAGGGAAAAATTAAAAAAATGTATTTATTTCCATTTTCCCATTAGGGTTAGGGCTAGGGCTAGGGTTAGGGCTAGGGCTAGGGCTAGGGTTAAGGCTACAGTTAGGGTTGGGGCTAAAGTTAGGGTTAGGGTTTGGATTACATTTACGGTTGGGAGTAGGGTTGGGATTAGGGTTAGGGGTGTGTCTGGGTTAGAGGTGTGGTTAGGGTTACCGTTGGGATTATGGTTAGGGGTGTGTTTGCATTAGGGTTTCAGTTATAATTGGGGGGTTTCCACTGTTTAGGCACATCAGGGGCTCTCCAAACGCGACATGGCATCCGATCTCAATTCCAGTCAATTCTGCGTTGAAAAAGTAAAACAGTGCTCCTTCACTTCCGAGCTCTCCCGTGTGCCCAAACAGGGGTTTACCCCAACATATGGGGTATCAGCGTACTCAGGACACATTGGACAACAAATTTTGGGGTCCAATTTCTCCTGTTACCCCTGGGAAAATACAAAACTGGGGGCTAAAAAATAATTTTTGTGGGAAAATGTATTTTTTTATTTTTACGGCTCTGCGTTATAAACTGTAGTGAAATACTTGGGGGTTCAAAGCTCTCACAACACATCTAGATGAGTTCCTTAGGGGGTCCACTTTCCAAAATGGTGTCACTTGTGGCGGGTTTCTACTGTTTAGGTACATTAGGGGCTCTGCAAACGCACTGTGACGCCTGCAGACCATTCCATGTAAGTCTGCATTCCAAATGGCGCTCCTTCCCTTCCGAGCCCTCCCCATGCGCCCAAACGGTGCTTCCCCCCCACATATGGGGTATCAGCATACTCAGGAAAATTGGACAACAACTTTTGGGGTCCAATTTCTCCTGTTACCCTCGGGAAAATACAAAACTGGGGGCTAAAAAATAATTTTTGTGGGAAAAAAAATTTTGTTTTATTTTTATGGCTCTGCATTATAAACTTCTGTGAAGCACTTGGTGCGTCAAAGCGCTCACCACACTTCTAGATAAGTTCCTTAGGGGGTCTACTTTCCAAAATGGTGTCACTTGTGGGGGGTTTCAATGTTTAGACACATCAGTGGCTCTCCAAACGCAACATGGCGTCCCATCTCAATTCCTGTCAATTTTGCATTGAAAAGTCAAATTGCCCTCCTTCGCTTCCGAGCTCTGTCATGCGCCCAAAAAGTGGTTTACCCCCACATATGGGGTATCGGCGTACTCGGGACAAATTGTACAACAACTTTTGGGGTTTATTTTCTCCTGTTACCCTTGGTAAAATAAAACAAATTGGAGCTGAAGTAAATTTTTTGTGAAAAAAAGTTAAATGTTCATTTTTATTTAAACATTCCAAAAATTCCTGTGAAGCACCAGAAGGGTTAATAAACTTCTTGAATATGGTTTTGAGCACCTTGAGGGGTGCAGTTTTTAGAATGGTGTCACACTTGGGTATTTTCTATCATATAGACCCCTCAAAATGACTTCAAATGAGATGTGGTCCCTAAAAAAAAAAAATAGTGTTGTAAAAATGAGAAATTGCTGGTCAACTTTTAACCCTTATAACTCCCTAACAAAAAAAAATTTTGGTTCCAAAATTGTTCTTATGTAAAGTAGACAGGTGGGAAATGTTACTTATTAAGTATTTTGTGTGACATATCTCTGTGATTTAATTGCATAAAAATTCAAAGTTGGAAAATTGCGAAATTTTCACAATTTTCGCCAAATTTCCATTTTTTTCACAAATAAACGCAGGTATTATCAGAGAAATTTTACCACTATCATGAAGTACAATATGTCACGAGAAAACAATGTCAGAATCACCAGAATCCGTTGAAGCGTTCCAGAGTTATAACCTCATAAAGGGACAGTGGTCAGAATTGTAAAAATTGGCCCGGTCATTGACGTGCAAACCACCCCTGGGGGTAAAGGGGTTAAAGAAAAGTAAATGTTTATTTTTTCCTTCCACATTCCATTCATTCCTGTGAAGCACCTTTAGGGTTAATAAGCTTCTTGAAAGGGGTTTTGAGCACCATGAGGGGTGCAGTTTTTAGAATGGTGTCACTTTTGGGTATTTTCTATCATATTGACTCCCCCAAACTCACTTCAAATGTGAAGTGGTCCCTAAATAAAATGGTTTTGTAAATTTTGTTGTAAAAATAAGAAATCGCTGGTCAACTTTTAACCCTTACAACATCCTAACAAAAAATTTTTTTTTCCAAAATTGTGCTGATGTAAAGTAGACATATGGAAAATGTTATATATTAGCTATTTTGACTGATTTTAGAGCATAAAAATCAAACTTTTGAAAATTGTGAAATTTAACATTTAACAAATAAAGGCAAGTTATATCAGAGACACTTTACCACCATCATAAAGAAAAATATGTCAAAAGAAAAACAAACAATCTCAGAATCACCAGGATTTGTTGAAGCGTTTTAGAGTTATGACCTCAAAGTGACACTGGTCAGAATTGAAATATTTGGCCCGGTCATTAAGGCAAAAACAGGCTCTGGAGTGAAAGCGTTAATATTTTGCTGCACAACCTTTTGAGGCAAACAAACGATTCCTGTAACTGTCAATGAGACTTCTGCACCTCTCGACAGGTATTTTGGCCCACTCCTCAAGAGCAAACTACTCCAGTTGTCTCGTGTTTGGAGGTTGCCTTTTCCAGACGGCATGTTTCAGGTCTTTCCAAAGATGCTCAATAGGATTTAGGTCAGGGCTCATAGAAGGCCACTTCAGAATAGTCCAATGTTTTCCTCTTAGCCATTCTTCGGTGATTTTAGCTGTGTGCTTTGGGTCATTATCCTGTTGCAAGACCCATGACCTGTGACTGAGACCAAGCTTTCTGACACTATTCACCACATTTCTCTCTAGAATCCCTTGATAGTCTTGAGATTTCATTGTACACTGCACAGATTCTAGACACCCTGTACTAGATGCAGCAAAGCAGCCCCAGAACAAAACAGAGCCTCCTCCATGTTTCACAGTAGTGACAGTGTTCTTTTCTTGATATGCTACGTTTTTCCCTCTGTGAACATAGAGCTGATGTGCCTTGCCAAAATGTTCCATTTTGGCCTCTTCTGTCCATAGGGCATTCTCCCAGAAGCTTTGTGACTTGTCAACATGTAGCTTGTTTTTTTTTTGTTTTTTTTCTAATTTTTGGAGGATCTCTGAATCCTCTTTTTGTGCTTTTGCTGTTTAGAGATAGAAACATGTAGCTTGGCAGATTCCAGTCTGGCTTTTTTTTATGATTTTTTTTTTTTAAACAATGTCTCCCATGAAGTCCACTTTGGCTCATACAACGACGCTTGGTGCAATCTGACAATGATGTTCCTTGAGCTTGAAGTTCACCTTTAATCTGTTTAGAAGTTTTTCTGGGCTCTTTTGTTAACATTTGTTATCTGTCTCTTTGATTTGTCATTTATCGGTCTCTTTGATTTGTCACCAATTTACTCCTGTGGCCAAGTCCAGGGAGATTGGCTACAGTCCCATGGATCTTACATTTCTGAATAATATGTGGAACTGTAGTCACAGGAACAACAAGTTGCTTGGAGATGGTCGTATAACTTTTACCTGTAACATGTTTGTCTATAATCTTCTTTCTAAGCTCCTGAGACAACTCTTTCCTTCGCTTCCTCTGGTCCATGTTGAGTGTGATACACAACATGTCACCAAACGGAACAGTGAGTACCTGTAGCCCTATATATAGGCCACTCACTGATTCCAAGATTGTAGACACCTGTTATGCTAATTACTGGACACACTGCGATTTAACATGTACCTTTTGTCACATTATTGTAAGGTATACCATCATTTCTCTCCAGGCCTATTTCATGAGTTTTATTTTTTGAAAAATTCTGTGGAAGCATGGTTGAAAAGCAATGTCTGACTTTCATTTGTTAATTTTCCTAGATCTTTTATTTCTTATTACTTTTGTCAGATTCAAGTTATTTCTGTCACCATTGTGGGTTTTTCTGTCATTAAACAAGGGGTACCAACAATTTTTACCACATATGTATAGATTATAACCCTCTATGAATTAATTTATAAGATGGAATCAATTTATGGGGATTTCAACTCTTCTGGTTTTCTGTCATTTAGTCATATTAGGGCTTCTACATATGGTGTGTCCAATCTCATCTGGGATCTGTTCCTGCTGTCCAGCTGGAGTAAAGGTACCGTCACACTAAGCGACGCTGCAGCGATACCGACAACGATCCGGATCGCTGCAGCGTTGCTGTTTGGTCGCTGGAGAGCTGTCACACAGACAGCTCTCCAGCGACCAACGATGCCGGTAACCAGGGTAAACATCGGGTTACTAAGCGCAGGGCCGCGCTTAGTAACCCGATGTTTACCCTGGTTACCATCGTTAAAGTAAAAAAAAACAATCACTACATACTTACCTACCGCTGTCTGTCCCCGACGCTGTGCTTCTCTGATCTGGCTGTGAGCGCCGGGCAGCCGGAAAGCAGAGCGGTGACGTCACCGCTCTGCTTTCCGGCCGCTGTGCTCACAGCCAGTGCAGGAGGAGTGCAGAGAAGCACAGCGCCGGGGACAGACAGCGGTAGGTAAGTATGTAGTGGTTGTTTTTTTTACTTTAACGATGGTAACCAGGGTAAACATCAGGTTACTAAGCGCGGCCCTGCGCTTAGTAACCCGATGTTTACCCTGGTTACCAGCGAAGACATCGCTGAATCGGCGTCACACACGCCGATTCAGCGATGTCAGCGGGAGATCCAGCGACGAAACAAAGTTCTGGACTTTCTTCCCCGACCAGCGATATCACAGCAGGGGCCTGATCGCTGCTGCCTGTCACACTGGACGATATCGCTAGCCAGGACGCTGCAACGTCACTGATCGCTAGCGATATCGTCTAGTGTGACGGTACCTTAATCTGCTCACTACTTCAGCCAATTGGAAAGTACCACACCCTACTAAAGCTAAAAGCACATGGAAGGAATCTTCCAGAAACAGCGTTCTTCTCCTCTGGTTCAGTCCTCTGTGCTCAGCTTGCGGCTTGTGTATTTGTTTCCTGTTGTGACCATGGTCTGTTTACTGACCTCACTGTGTGCAGAATTATTAGGCAAATTGTATTTTGATCACATGATACTTTTTCTACATGTCCTACTCCAAGCTGATCAGGCTTGAGAGCCAACTACCAATTAAGTAAATCAGGTGATGTGCATCTCTGTAATGAGGAGGAGTGTTGTCTAATGACATCAAAACCCTATATAAGGTGTTCTTAATTATTAGGCAACTTTATTTCCTTTAGCAAAATGGGTCAGAAGAGAGATTTGACGGGCTCTGAAAAGTCCAAAATTGTGAGATGTCTTGCAGAGGGATGCAGCAGTCTTGAATTTGCCAAACTTTTGAAGCGTGATCACCGAACAATCAAGCGTTTCATGGCAAATAGCCAACAGGGTCGCAAGAAGCTCGTTGGCCAAAAAGGTGCAAAATAACTGCCCATGAATTGAGGAAATTCAAGCGTGAAGCTGCGAAGATGCCATTTGCCACCAGTTTTGCCATATTTCAGAGCTGCAACGTTACTGGAGTAACAAAAGGCAAAAGGTGTGCGATACTCAGGGACGTGGCCAAGGTAAGGAAGGCTGAAAAACAATCACCTCTGAACAAGAAACATAATCTAAAACGTCAAGACTGGGCCAAGAAATATCTTAAGACTGACTTCAAAGGTTTTATGGACTGATGAAATGAGAGTGACTCTTGATAGGGCCAGATGGATGGGCCAGAGGCTGGATCAGTAAAGGGCAGAGAGCTCCACTCCAACTCAGACGTTGGGCAGAGACAACGCACAGAGGAACGTATTTTCTGTACGTAGGAAAAAATCACTCAGCAACGGATCCTGCTTTGTCCATCGTTGGCTATAATGGAAGCCTATGGACGCAGGATCAGTCGCTGACTGTGAAAAGCAGGAATCCAGCGACGGATGCCGTCTTTTGAAACTGAGCATGCACGCCTATGCAGCGTCAATAGTAAAAGATATAATGTTAAAAATAATTTAAAAAAAAATCTTGATATTCTTACCTTCCAGCGGCCCCGGCAGCCTTCCCGCGCCCCTCCATTGCTCGTGATGCTGCCAGCATCCCGCGCAGCCCCTGCAGGCTTCCCGATGCTCGCTTTCCCAGTAATGTATTGTGAAATGACCCGATGACGTAGCGGTCTCGCAAGACGCTACGTCATCACAGGTCATTGTCTCGCAATGCATCACTGAGAACGGAGCATCGCTTCGGGGGGGCCGTGGGAAGGTAAGAATATCACGATTTTTAATTTTTTAAATTATTTTTATCATGGGTTGTGTTGTGTATGTGTATTCGCAGCGAAAAACCGCGGCGAAGATGCATACACAACGTGCACATAGCCTTCGAGGATTCACTGGAACCGTCAAAAAACGGCTCCAGTGCATCAGTTTTCTACAATCAGCACATGATCCATCTGTTCAACATTTTGATGGATTGTGACTGATTGTAAAAAACGGAGTGAAAGAGGCCTAACCTCCAGACACTGTCAGGTCGGTGCCGTTATACTGATTACACTGATACCTGGTGATGAAATCCGTCTTGTGGTTGTTGTTTAATCTGTATTTGTAGTTTTCAGTTAATGAGATTCCCGTGCCCTGGGGAGGGGCTGAGGGCGGGGCTTTGGGTGGCCTGTGGGCGGGGCTTTATGTGGTGCTCTGATTACATATTCATCTGTATTGGCTTATGACAGGTAGCTGATCGCTAACTTACTTGCCCCCATTTTTATATAATACATATAATAGCATTGATATTATTGTTGATAATGCATATAATATTGTGGCTATTGGGAGGCTTAGAAAAAAAAATACATCCAGCAAAATGACACCAATGGCGCCTGTCTAGTAACATCTATAAGTAAGAGATCGATGCTACTGGACAGGCGCTGCTGGTGTCATTTTGCTGGATGTAATTTTTTTTTCTAAGCCTCCCAATTGCCACAATATTATAGGCATTATCAACAATAATCATCAATGCTATTATATGTATTATGTAAAAATGGGGGCAGGTCAGTGAGCGATCAGCTACCTGTCATAGGCCAATACAGATGCATATGTACTCAGAGCACCACATAAAGCCCCGCCCCAGAGCACCACAAAAAGCCCCACATCAGAGCACCAAATAAAGCCCCGCCCACAGCCCCGCCCCAGAGCACGAGAATCTCATTAACTGAAAACTACAAATACAGATTAAACAACAGTAAACCAGAGTTGCATTCATTTATGATGGACCATTGGAGCTACTATGAATCCTGACCAGAAGATTAGAGAAAATAATATTGTTCCCCATTTCAAGAGAGATTGTGCAGTAATCTGAATTTCTTAGCATCAAAAACAATGTAATTTATGAGGTGGGGTGAATCCATGAAACCAGGGCTCGAGCCAACACATCTCCTGCAGGCGTGAATAAATGTATATTACAGCGATCAGCCACACACAGCTCAGAGATATATCATGGCACAGGTGTGATGTGTTTTATGTAGATCAGAGGTGTCAAACTGCATTCCTCAAGGGCCGCAAACAGGTCATGTTTTCAGGATTTCCTTGTACTGCACAGGTGATAATTTAATCACCTACACACATAATGATTACAGCACCTTGTGCAATGCTAAGGAAATCCTGAAAACATGACCTGTTTGCGGCCCTTGAGGAATGCAGTTTGACACCTCTGATGTAGATTATCACAATCCTCCATGAAGTTAGTCGGTTTTAATACAAATTGAAAAGTCAGGATAAAAGGAAACTCTTATTGTACAGAAATTCACACTTGGCCTCACTGCACATTTAATGTGGTCGATCATATAAGAGGGAAGATTGGCCAGAAAGACTGGACCTGGTCTTGTAGGGACCATATCATCACATTCAGCAGCTCAGAAGGGAGAGACGGTAGATTCATCTGATAAGATCTCAGGGTTCTAGGAAGCCAACACATCATTACCCTCCGCTTTCTCTTACAGGCCCATAATATTTTTCTTCAAGTGATTTTCTATCTTGTCAGCACACTCTACGTACGCGGTCATTTGGCTTTGTAGTTCACAGATCTGGGCAGGTAACAGCGTCTCCTAAACCCAGGGGGTAGGTGGATCTACCAGGTTGTAAGTTCTATAGAAAAGGGCTTTCAATGACCAAAGTTATGTGAACACTTTTGGGTGGAGGAGAATGTTGTGGTCTAAAGGTAAAATGGTGATCGCACGATTGAGATACGACCAGACTATACCACCGATAAAGCAGCCACAGCCGGTGACTGAGAAGAATCTGTGACTTCTCTGCATTTAGTGGTTACTACTCACCTGGGTAGTCATATGTAGGAATCTCCTCTTTACACCGCTCATCATCTCTCACATGGGTCTCTGTAGTATTAATATGGGTCAGATCTTCACCCTGAAAAAAATATTGTAAAAGTCACAGACAGAAGGAGAAGTCACATCTATGATCAGCTGTAATCCTGCCATATCCACCGTTCTTATTACACAAGTATAAAACATATAATACTGGTGGATAAAACAAAACTGAGCACAAGACCTCTTTGTATACCAGACCAATGCCCTAACCCCATAACTTCCCTCTCCAAAATCATTGAAGGGGAGCTTGCTCATCTTCTCTCCAAATCACACCTCACCACTTGTGCCATTGACCCCATCCCATCCCACCTCCTCCCCAACCTCACTACTACTCTAATCCCATCCCTGAGTATATTGAAGCCTTCAGTAAAAAGGTAAAGAGACTGCAACCTTGTGTCCTCGTTATTGCCTGCACCTCACACCATCACCATCCACATTACTGGGAAGCCCTGGGGACATACTTCACCTGTGGGAAGGTATACCATCCAGCTGCCATTCCATCACCCCAGCGGACCCCACAGCAGCGTCGGTCACCCTGACCAAACACCACAGGTGGCGTCACGAACCCCTGACAGACTGTACTACCACCTTCATTGGACGCCCCTTAGCAGGGTCGCGGACCGGGTCTAGCCACCGTGACAGCCTCAGAACCGAACCAGAGAGGCCCGGTACCGAAACGCGTGGCCCTGTGTCTGCGGGCGCTCCACTTACAACCTGCAATGACCGCACAGCCACCTCAACACCATCGGAGCTACCGCAACCCCCGTCCTACTGTCTCCTTCCCCATAATCCTGTAGAATGTAAGCCCGCAAGGGCAGGGTCCTCTCCCCTCTGTACCAGTCTGTGATTGGTAGTTTGTTTACTGTAAGTGATATTTGTATTTTGAAACATACATTTTTATTTATTTACAAATTGTGTCGAGCATTGCATCTTATTGACATTAAATTCTTAATAATTAACACAACGTTATGGGGAATAGAGAAGGGAAGAGGATAGGGGAAATGGTGACATTACAATAACTATCCAATCACATTCTCTATATGCAAATCTGCAAAGTTATTTAAGAACGGTATTTAAACGGAAAGATAACCAATTGTTCCATTTTTTCTGAAATTGAGCTATATTATTATTAGATGTAGCGATTATTTTTTCTGATAGGCAATTTTCGTTGATCAGTGATACGACCTCTGGCAGTGAGGGGCACTTGGAGTTTTTCCAGTAACTAGCAATTTTGATTCTTGTTGCTACAATAATATGTACAATCACTGTACGGAACTCATAGGGAAACGAGTCCAAATCAATAGCGAGTAACGCCTGCTGTGCATTAAGATTCACCGGTATACCACAAATCTGGAACATCAGATGATCTACGGCTGCCCACAGACGTCTAATTCTGTCACAACTCCACCATATATGTAGCATGTCTGCACAGGGGTCTCCACACCTCCAGCACGTGTCTGGGGAGCTGCGGAACATCCTAGACAATCTACTGGGAGTGAAATACCACCGATATAACAATTTCCTGGCGTTTTCTATGTGGTTAGTACATTTAGATTGGCTTCCAATAATTAAGAAGGCTGCCCTCCACTGATCTGGTGTGAATGTGCAGTTTAGGTCTTTTTCCCAGTTTTGCAGGTATGTAGTTAGAGTGGGCAGGGTATTCTCCAACATACAGTCGTAGCTTGTGGACAGCGCCCTAATCTGTGATGTCGGGTTCATCAGCATAGAGTAAAGTTTAGATGGCGGTGCAGGCATCTGTTTTTTCCTTTCAGTTAGGAAATGCCGGATCTGCAAATATTTGTAAAAATCCCTTTGAGGAACATTGTATTTACCTCTCAATGATGTAAAAGTAATTAATTCCTCCCCCTCATACAAGTTCCCAATTGAGGTGGTTTTGGGTAAATTCCAATTTTTAAGTTTGAGGTCCGGGATACAATGCTCCAGTGCCTCTATAGGAGCTCTGAGGAATGCGGTTTGTATAAGGCCTAATTTATTAGTCAACACACTCCATAGCTCCAGAGCCGCGTCTATTGTTGGGGACATTTTTAGGTTTCTATTAGGCTAGGGTCACATTGCATTAGTGCAATCCGTTTAGCGCTAGCGCTAGCGGATTGCGCTAACGCAATGTTTTCTATGGGGCTGCGGTCGGGGTCGCGGTAACGTCCTCGCTCTCGCAGATCCCCGATCTGCGAGAGCGGGGAACGGACCGCGGGCGCGCCTTGGACGCTGCAAGCAGCGTCCGCGGCGCGCCAGGAATCCCCGGCGCGTCGCTAGCGCGTGCCGAACATGGCACGCGCTAGTGAAGCGCGTTCCCATTAGCGTGAATGGGCGCGTTAACGGCCGCGTTGCACGGCGTTAATTTCGCCGTGCAACGCTGTCCGTTTAACGCAGTCCCATAACGCAATGGGAACCCAGCCTTAGGGTATGTGTCCACGTTCAGGATTGCATCAGGATTTGGTCAGGATTTTTCATCAGTATTTGTAAGCCAAAACCAGGAGTGGGTGATAAATACAGAAGTGGTGCACATGTTTCTATTATACTTTTCCTCTAATTGTTCCACTCCTGGTTTTGGCTTACAAATACTGATGAAAAATCCTGACCAAATCCTGATGCAATCCTGAACGTGGACACATACCCTTAGGGACTTTAGTTTGATGTGCATGGTAAAAAGCTGAGACATTGGAGGTTCTCATCAAATGTTTTTCAATTGCTATCCAGTGCCGATCATCATCATTATTCCACATGAATCGTAACTGTTCGAATAATGCGGCCCTGTAGTACCGGACCACTGAGGGGCCCCCTAGACCACCCTTACTCATAGGGATGTAAAGCGTGTCCGCTTGGACTCTGGGTTTTCTCTCTTGCCAAATGTATTTTAAAATCATTGCTTGAATCTCTTTTAATATTTTCATTGGGACTATGACGGGGAGATTGCGGAACAAATACAGTATTTGTGGGAGAATGAACATTTTCACCGAAGCAATCCTGCCCAGCCATGATAGTTCGTGTTTCTTCATACGTAACATGTCAGTTTGGATTTTCTTCCTTAGAGACTCATAATTAAATGATAGCATTTTATCTGCCGAGAGTGTCAGCCGAATACCTAAATACTCAATACGGTCATTTTCCCACTTAAAAGGGTACTTATTCTCAAAGCTTTTGGGGTGTTTTGTGAGAGGGGTTAGGTTTAATACCTGGCATTTAGACACGTTCAGCTTATAATATGATATTTTAGTATATGAATCGATTACTTGCATTGCTGCCGGTAATGATTCTGTCGGGTTTGTTAACGCTAGAATGATGTCGTCAGCAAATAAACCTATTTTGTGTTCCGTTTTATTCACCTGAATTCCTGATATCATCGAGTGTGATCTAATTTTCTGCGCTAGAGGCTCAATCACCAAAGCGAATATAAGGGGTGATAGCGGACACCCCTGTCTCGTCCCATTAGTAATAGTAAATCTGTCAGACATCATTCCAGAGACAGAAACCGACGCTGATGGGTGAGAATATAGCAGAGTGATTGCTTTAGCAATATTACCCATAAATCCGAATCTGGCCAGAACCTCAAACCGGTATCCCCAATGCACCCGATCGAACGCCTTCTCCGCGTCCAGGGATAGGAGCAGAGAGGGCGTTCGGTCCCCCCCCCCCCCGCCACATGGATGAGGTCAATCATTCGTCTGGTGCCGTCCAATGTCTGTCTAGATTTGATAAATCCAACCTGGTCTCTGTGCACCAGGGAAGGGATCACATCGGAGAGTCTATTTGCTAAGATTTTGGAGTACAGCTTGAGGTCAGTATTTAGAAGGGATATTGGCCTGAAATTACTTGGATGATCGGGCGTTTTTCCTGGCTTGGGGAGGGGGACTATAGTCGCTTGTAACATTTCTTCTCGTATTTTGCCTGTTTCAAATATATTTTGGAAGACTAATAATAGATGTGGGGACAATATTTGGTTGAATAACTTCAAGTATTCATTAGTTATACCATCCGGTCCTGGGGATTTATTATTTTTTGTTGCCTGAATGGTTTGTTGGATTTCTTTTTGGCTTATAGGTTGATTTATTGCCATCAATTTATCCTCTGGGATTTGGGGTAAATATATGCTATTCAGGAAATTATTAATTAGCTCAGCGTTGGGTTGTGGGATAAGGTTACCGGTCTTGAGATTATAGAGTGAGGAGTAATATCTTGCGAAAGTATTCGCAATTTCTTTAGGGTTGTATATTTTGTTCTTTTGATCTTCTTGTATGTGAGCTATTTTTTGCTTTGTTAATCTCGCTTTAATCTGATTGGCAAGTATTTTACTCGCTTTATTCCCCTGCCAATAATATTTCGCTTTATTCCGCCTCAAATTATGCTCATATTTATATTGGAATAGCTGATATAGTTCGTATCTTGCCTTTTGTAGTTTCCTATATACCGTGGGTGATGGGCTATGTTTATGGATGTTTTCCAATGTTGCTATATTTTTATTGAGCTCTTCTATTTGTCGCATTCTCAATTTTTTGTGTTGCACTGCTATCTGTATTAGCCGCCCTCTTATATAGGCCTTGTGGGCGCACCACACTGTGGTCGGGGATATGTCAGGGGTACTATTGATATAAAAATATTCCTGGAGAAGGTCGTTAAGTTGGGATTTAATATTATCTGAGGCTATTAAGAAGTTATTAATTCTCCACGGAAAATAAGTTAAATTATTGTACGTCTCTTTAATTTGGCATGTTACAGGAGCGTGGTCCGACCAGGTTATGTTCCCAATTTTTGCTGATTGTATATTTTGAAGGAGCCATTTATCCACTACTATTAGATCTATTCTTGAATATACTTTGTGTGGGTGGGAGTAATATGTATAATCCCTTTCAGAAGCATGAAGGACCCTCCATGTGTCATACAGTTCTTCTGATATAAGACACTGGGACAACGCATGGGATTGGGACTTTTTCTTTGAGCACCAAGATTTGTCTATGTTGGGGATCGGGACGAGGTTAAAATCTCCACAGATTAGCAGGGATCCTTGTTTTATTTTGGATAATTTAGTTATGAGGTCTTTAATAAAAGTGATTTGACCTGTATTGGGTGCATATATAGATGCAATTGTATACACCTTGTTATTGATACTATATATCAATATTACATATCTGCCTTCATCATCCAGAACGCTATCAACAAGCTGGAACGCTACAGTGTCTTTTATTGCAATCGCTACCCCTCTCTTCTTTTTCGCCGCATATGACACATAGATATGGGGGTAATTTTTATGTTGTAGTCTATGTGTATCGTCACGATTTAAATGAGTTTCTTGGACACATAGTATGTCTGCTTTGAGTGCCTGGGCTTCTTTCCATAATAACGATCTCTTGAAAGGGCTGTTTAGGCCTTTCGCATTAATGCTAGATATTTGAAATACCATCAGTTACAAAAAAGAAAAAAAATTCAATCAGTCACCAGATACAGGATAATAATAAGGGAAACAAAGGGGTTAAAGTAATTAACAACAACCAGAACAAGTACAACTTGTACAACTCAGAGTCCGGTTCTATGTGAACCAACTGGATAGTCGTTCCTATCCAGTATTAAACGGGGGGGAGAGAATAGAAAAAACGAAAGCAATATTCTCATGCCCCTACAACCTGCCAGCCAGGCAAAAAAAATAACAGTGTGGTGTCCCGGCATAGGCACACAGGGGATACATATGGTAACAGAGTACTTGCGTGAGAATCAGGTCCATTCTTTGTTCAGCGTCGGGGGTCTTTTCTTTAGTGGGGAGCTGGTATCTTCATCCACTGATGTCAGGGACCATTCCTGGAGCAGGGTCATGGCCTCTCTGGGAGACGCAAGGACGTGTGAAGTTCCGTTTTTCGTCACGATGAGCTTTACTGGATATCCCCACTTGTAGACAATACTGTTGTCCCGTAGAAACTTGGTTGCGGATGAGAATTCTCGCCTCCTGTTCAGGGTTGTCGCAGACAAGTCGGTGAACACCAGAATGTTCCGGAATCTTTCTGGAAGTTCTTGCTTTGCTGACGCTGACTTGGTCACTGCCTCCTTGAAGTGGTAGAAGTGCAGCCTGGCTATCACGTCTCGCGATGCGGAGCTGGGAGCAGACTTTGGTTTGGGGATCCGATGTGCCCTGTCAATCAGCAGGTCCCTCTGTTCTGCTGACGGCACCAGAATTGTGAAGAAGTCTATTAGAAACTCCTTTAGTGTTTCCGCTGACACACTCTCAGGGATTCCTCTGAAACGTAGGTTATAGGGCCATGATTTCTTCGTCCGCTTCATTATGCGCGTCTACTAGTTGGTTGTGCGCCGTAGTATATTCCTCCAGTTTCCCCTCTATGTGTGAGGTTCTGTCGCCAATCTGCGTTATTTCTTTATGTAGCTCAGTGAAAGCCGTTGTGATATCAGTATGAATGGCTTGCTTCAGGTCTCCCAGCAGGGATCTGAGTGTGGCTACAGTGACAGGGGCGGAATTGGAGTCTGTAATAGGAGAGTCTGAGGAGACGGTCAGGGCTGTGTTTAATGGCTGTAAATCTTCAGGCTCTGAACCTTCAGCATTCCTAGCAGGGGGGAAAAGCAGGGACTGCAGCGTTGGTGAATAGCTCTGTGTGCTCAGGGATCTTGCAGTTTTGCTGGGAGTTTGGGGCTGGTGGAGTGATTCACTGTGCAGCTCTGACCTTTGCTTCACACTGCCATTACTCCTGCTGCCGGCAGCCGCGTGGTGAGAGCTGCGGTCGCCATCTTGGATCCAGCTACCCACCGCTTCAAAGACCTGGACCCTGCTGGGCGCCTGCCCCCTCCTTCTCCCTCGCTTCATTCCTGGAGTGCACCACCGCCTGGCTTATCTTATCTACGGATCTGATCTCCTCAGGTCACCTCACTGTGCTTTGGGCCACTTATGATAGCTGGTGGTTAGGGAGCTCGAGCCTCGCACGTCCGCTCAGCTCCACATCCGGTCACGCCCCCCGATATTTGTATTTTGACGTAACCCCTTCTCATGTACAGACCATGGAATTAATGCTGCTATATAAATAAATAATAATAATAATGATAATAATAAAAAAAAACCTTCACGAGCATCTACACATCATAGGGGAGATCTCCTGACACCTTCTCTCCATCTACCTGATGATCCTGAGGAGCATTGGGATCTTCTTGGTTACAGTCCTCTGGAAGAAGAGGACGAGGACATCTCTCTGGTGTTGTCCTCTTACTGGATAGATCTGGAGGAAACACATACAGGGACTGAATTCATTATTTACATACAGATAATTATAGGCCCTGTGTATTTAGTCCTGTCCTGTCTATTACCTGGTGATGTGAGGGGCTGGGGAACCTCCATTTTGACGTTCTTGTACAGATCTCTGTGTCCTTCTAAATACTCCCACTCCTCCATGGTGAAATAGACAGCGACATCCTGACACCTTATAGGAACCTGACACATACAATGATACTGTCATCCCTCCGATCCCTTCATAGCGTTACTGTATAATGTCCCAGCATTCCCAGCAGTGTCACCTCTCCAGTCAGCAGCTCAATCATCTTGTAGAGGAGTTCTAAGATCTTCTGGTCATTGATGTCCTCATGGATCAGGGGGTGAGGTGGAGGCCCCGTGATTGGGCTCAGGGGTCTTCCCCATCCCTCAGACACAGGGTCCTGACAGCGCTCACTACAGGTCTTCTTCACCACTGTGTAATCCTGGTAATGGAGAGATACATTAATAAATCTCACTACAGACATTTCCAGAGTCCTCACCTCACCAGTTCTGTCCGTTATGGCCATAGATAAGAATGATGTAAAGTGACGTCATCAGAATCTCTCACCTCTCCAGTAAGCCGGAAGAGGATCTCTAGGGTGAGGTGTAATATTTTCTCTGCCATCTTGTTTCTGTCCATATTCATCTTTGATGGGTAAATCAGGAAAATTTTCTTCTGTAGAAGATCTTCACTGAGAGGATCCAATATTGTAGAGACCTGAATGAGAAGATGAGCCGATGAAACATTATAAGAATCCTGTGTAATAATACAATAACTGGAGATAATAAGGGAAACATATGAGGAGATTTATTATTTTACAGTATTTAGTTTTCTTCTTTACATCTACTAATAAAACCTTTATATTTAGGCCACAGACAACAAGCAGTTTCCTCCTCGGCAACTGAATACGTTTCTCATAGACTCATCTTCCATAACGCTAATTCTCTACTCATTTACCGACATTGGAATCGGCATTAATAATACTGCAGGAGATATTCATTACACGTGACAGGAGAAATAACTACCGTATTTTTCGGACTATAAGACGCACCGGACCATAAGGCGCACCCCAAATTTGGGGTGAAAATTGCAGAAAAAAAGATTTTTTTATAAGATGGGGATCCGTCTTATTGTCCGAATTTACAGTATCTTACCTGAGGGCTGGCGGTGGCAGAGCAGGGTCACAGGAGGCATGGTGTCGGCAGAGGTGGGGTGATGCGGTGTGGCGTGCACCTGAGCAGGGTCCCTTCCTGCTTAGGTGGGCGTTGCCACGGCCTGGTGTCAATGGGAGAGTTGCAGCAGTGGTTACCGGCAGAGGTGCTGTGATGAGGAGGTGCTGGGATGAGGAGGTGCTGGGATGAGGAGGCGCAGTGAGAGGGGTCCCTTTCCCTGGTATGGTGATGCAGCAGCCCAGTAAGCAGCAGAGCCGGTTGAATCCTGTGGTCATCGGTGGGGGCGGCCAACTTCCTGAGGCCGCGCGTGTGCAGATGAAGCGCTCTGCTTCACGGGGCTTCAGGAAAATGGCCGCGGGAGGCCACGCGTGCGCAGATGGAGATCGCTGCGGCCATTTTCCTGAAGCTCCGGGAAGCAGAGCGCTCCATCTGTGCACGCGTGGCCTCAGGAAAATGGCTTCCACCACCGATAACAACAGGATTCACCCGGCTCTGCTGCTTACCGGGCTGCTGCATCACCTCACCGGAGAAAGGGACCCCGCTTACTGCGCCTCCTCATCCCCGCACCTCTGCCGCCACGGTAAGCTTGCATTGCGACTATTAGACGCACCCCCCATTTTCCCCCCTTTTTTGGGGGGGAAAAAGTGTGTCTTGTAGTCCGAAAAATACGGTACTTCATGATGAGGACGACATCTTCATCTTCTACTACGGCTCTAGAAACATATTTGTCCAGAGTCCGTCACTGACTCCATCACCACCGGCCGTCTATATGAAGGTTTCCCGTCTTCTCCACACTGTAATCTTCTATCACGTTAGATCAGGGCCGTCATCAGGGCATGACAGGCATTACACCAGTATGGGGCCCGGTGATGAGGAGCATGAGGACGATGATGAGGACATTTTATTCAGGCTGCGCCACTGTGCCGAATCTGCCGACTAATTTATGCCAAGTTCGCCAACAACAACACTGTGGCGGCGTCACCGTAATGTTATGCAGCGCCGCCTAAATGAGCACTGTAGCTTTAAGGCCCGGTGCATCATGGGCCAGTGATGTCACACGCTGCCCTGCTCCACTTCCTCTTTCTGGAGCAGAGCAGCGTGCGGTGTGCTGTGCCACGTGGGTGGCTATGGATGGCGGAGGAGCAGACGGCGGAGGACCAGGAGGAGCAGAGGAAGACGGCAGCGGGGGACCACCGGACGACGAGGGACCGGACGAGGCGACGGGGGACACTGTCAGGACGTGCAGGCTGCTGCAGCAGCTCTGCAAACCGGACGAGCAGGTGGAGGTGGCGGGCCAGCAGGGTAAGTACCGGTCTGTCCGGATTCAAACAGGGCCTGGGGGTGGGGGGCTTTGTTTGCTGGCTGCACGCACCTGCACGGATTCAAACAGGGCCCGGTGGGGGGGTTTGTACCGTTTGTTTGCTGCCTGCACAGATTTCAACAGGGCCCAGGGGTGGGGGGCTTTGTGTGCTGGCTGCACGCACCTGCACGGATTCAAACAGGACCCGGTGGGGGGGTTTGTACCATTTGTTTGCTGCCTGCATGGATTTCAACAGGGCCCAGGGGTGGGGGGCTTTGTTTGCTGGCTGCACGCACCTGCACGGATTCAAACAGGACCCGGTGGGGGGGTTTGTACCATTTGTTTGCTGCCTGCATGGATTTCAACAGGGCCCAGGGGTGGGGGGCTTTGTTTGCTGGCTGCACGCACCTGCACGGATTCAAACAGGACCCGGTGGGGGGGTTTGTACCATTTGTTTGCTGCCTGCATGGATTTCAACAGGGCCCAGGGGTGGGGGGCTTTGTTTGCTGGCTGCACGCACCTGCACGGATTCAAACAGGGCCCGGGGGTGGAGAGGTTTGCTGCACGGATTCAAACGGGTGGGGGGGGGGGGCTGCTGCACATTCCAACAAGGCACAGGTGGTCCATCTGCATTGCATGGGGGGGGCACATTCCAACAAGGCCCAGGTGGTACATATAAAGTATCCTTGCGTCCGTAACGACCCGACCTATACAATTGTTCCACTTAAAAAAATGCTTAATCATCATACTGTGAGTCTGTGATAACAATGGAATAACAAGCGATCCAAAAGACGTATATAATTAAACATGGTACTGCTGAAAACGTCATCTTGTGCCGCCAAAAACAAGCCCCCATACAGCTCCATCACTGGAAAAATAAAACAGTTTTAGTCCTCAGAATAAAGCGATGCAAAAATAATTATTTTTTCTATAAAATAGTTTTAATTGTATAAAAGCGCCAAAACATAAAAATATATTATATAAATGAGATATCGCTGTAATCGTACTGACCCAAAGAATACAACTGGTTTATCAATTTTACCAGACGTGGAACAGTCTAAACGCCACACCCAAAAGAAATTCATGAATAGCTGGTTTTTGTTCATTCTGCCTCCCAAAAATTGGAATAAAAAGCGATCAAAAAATGTCATGTGCCCGAAAATGGTACCAATAAAAACGTCGACTTGCCCCGCAAAAAAAAAAAACCTCACATGACTCCGTGGACCAAAATATGGAAAAATTACAGCTCTCAAAATGTGGAGACGCAAAAACTATTTTTTTGCAATACAAAGTGAGCTTTTAGCATGTGACAGCTGACAAACATTAAAACCCACTAAAAATAGTAAATCAAACCCCCCCTTTATCACCCACTTAATTAGGGATAAATAATAAAATAAGAAAAATGTATTTATTTCCACCTTCCCATTATGATAAGAGTTGGGGCTATAGTTGGTGTTGGGGCTATGGTTAGGGGTGTGTTGGGGTTAGGGTTGGAGTTAGAATTGGGGGTTTCCACTGTTTAGGAACATCAGGGGCTCTCCAAACACGACATGGCGTCCGATCTCAATTCCAGCCAATTCTGCGTTGAAAAAGTCAAACGGCGCTCCTTCCCTTCCAAGCTCTGCTATGCACCCAAACAGGGGTTTACTCCGGCATATGGGGTGTCAGCGTACTCAGGACAAATGGCACAAAAACTTTTCTGGTCAAATTTCTTTTGTTAGCCTTGGTTAAATAAAAAAATTGGGGCAAAAATCATTTGTTTGAAAAAATACGATTTTTTATCTTCATGGCTCTACATTATAAACTTCTGTCAAGCAATTGTGGGGTTCAAAGTGCTCACCACACATCTAGATAAGTTCCTTAGGGGGTCTACTTTCCTGTAGCTATTACTGACCGTGGGAACAATGCCTAAAGAGTTTTGGAATTAGTACTGCTATAAAAGTCAGTAAAATAAATAAATGGGGGGTGATCACTCCTTTACTCTTGACTCCTTTTTAATATATATATATATATATATACACACATTATGTATATATATATATATATATATATATATATATATATAACACAGTGCAGGGAAGGTGACGGCGGGGGACAGACACCGGAATGTAAGTATGTTCTGTTTGATTTTTTTTAACTTTTACAATTGTAACCAGGGTAAACATCAGGTTACTAAGCGCGGCCCTGCGCTTAGTAACCCGATATTTACCCTGGTTACCAGTGAAGACATCGCTGGATCGGTGTCACACACGCCGATTCAGCAATGTCTGCCGGAGATCCAGCAACAAAATGAAGTTCTGGCCTTCTAGCTCCGACCAACGATGTCACAGCAGGATCCTGATCGCTGCTGCGTGTCAAACACAACGATATCGCTATCCAGGACGCTGCAACATCACGGATCGCTATCGTTATCGTTACAAAGTTGCTCAGTGTGAAGGTACCCTTAATAACAAGTCCATGTATTCGTTTGTCCACCATATCAGTACGTGATTGCATGATACAGTCATACCTTCCCCCTTATCTTCCTCCTCCCCAACAGCAATGTGTAAGCTACTGGATGATCCTGACCTGCTGCAAAACCAAATGCCCAATTTATATAATCAGGCAGCAGCTCAGGATAATCCAGTAACTTATAAGTTTTGGTTGTGGTTTGGAAGGGGGGTGGGAAATTATTGTTGCATGATCAAGAAACATCTTTATTATTATTATGGCAGTTTAATTTTTGAAATGGGGCTATCGGTCTGTGCTCGCACAGCAGCGTATGGACTGGGCACCGATCTCCTGACACTAATGTGTGATTGGTGAGGATGACGTGGTGCAGAAGTAGAGTGTTTCAAAGAAAGGGCGGAGGGACTGTGGAAAGTTCCCGAGGTGGAGGCGGAACTGGGGCGGAGCCTGGGCGGAGTCTGAAGGGGGCCCGAAAATTTTGTCAGTATGGGGCCCCGAAATTCCTAGTAGCAGCCCTGCGTTAGATCTCATGTCTGATTCACACACAGAAGTTTGAGGCTTTTAGAAAAGCTTTTTTGTTTCCACTATCAACGCGGACAGAAATGATCTGATCCCAAAGTCTCCATGTACAGAGATTTATGGGTTTATTTCTGGCCTTAGGCTTTCCAATATTACAGGAAAAACACCAGAAAAAGCAGAAACATATTAAAATGTTTCTAAAGAAAATTGGTTCCAACAAGAAAAAAAACATGGAAAAAGCAGAAGACACATTTTATAATTTTTAACATGTTAAACATTTATTAAAAAGAAATTAATCTCTTTGTGCACGCAACATAGATGTGCACCGCTGGGACGGCACAGATGAGGCTTCAACAAAAACCCTGGCAGTTTAACCACTTGCTGCTGTGAAAAGCAAACAGGTGTGATGAGTTTGGCTGAATGCCCCTCTGCCCCCAAGTACTCGATAGTATGGGGCGGCCTAGTTATTACGATACTTACATGCCTAATAATGGTGTCTGGGCTGCAATGTATGAAGGTCTATTAGGCCGGGCCAGAGGCAGAGTCCAATAAGTTACCTTTTAACGCCCCATACACATTAGACATGTGTATTAGTTACATGAAAGCACTGATTTCGGGGGTTTGGCAGACCATATAATGTATTTGGGGGCCTCCCGACAGATGATGCCAGGGCAGAGAAGGATCTGGCATCCTGAATTTCAGAGGATAATCCGTTTGTTCTTCCTGTAGATAATCCTCCGCTAGAGGATTCTGGGGGCGACTCTCTCATACAGACCACAGGAAAGCTGGAATATTTGTGTGTATGGGGGAGTCGGGAGAGATGGCCGTCTGCCAAATGACCGTTCAGCCAACTCTTATCTCATGTGTATGGGGCCGTTAGTATTACACTGACAGTGATGATACACGGCACTACAGTAGTACAGGGCATCACCGGAGCCATCAGAGGCTTGTATGTTGTATGATCGCATTGATCAGAGGGGTTAACAAAGGTTTAATCCCTTAGTGACGGAGCCAAATTTTTGAAATCTGACCAGTGTCACTTTATGTGGTAATAACTCTGCAACGCTTCCACAAATCCCAGTGATTTTGAGAATGTTTTTTCGTGACACATTATACTTTATGATAATGGTAAATTTAGGTCAATACATTTTGTTTTTTATTTATAAAAAATATCAAAAATTTGAGAAAAATGTTAAAAAATTAGCAATTTTCAAGCTTTGAATGATTATCTCATGTCTGATTCACACACAGAAGTTTGAGGCTTTTAGAAAAGCTTTTTTGTTTCCACTATCAACGCGGACAGAAATGATCTGATCCCAAAGTCTCCATGTACAGAGATTTATGGGTTTATTTCTGGCCTTAGGCTTTCCAATATTACAGGAAAAACACCAGAAAAAGCAGAAACATATTAAAATGTTTCTAAAGAAAATTGGTTCCAACAAGAAAAAAAACATGGAAAAAGCAGAAGACACATTTTATAATTTTTAACATGTTAAACATTTATTAAAAAGAAATTAATCTCTTTGTGCACGCAACACGCAAAAATATCAAAAATTTGAGAAAAATGTTAAAAAATTAGCAATTTTCAAGCTTTGAATGATTATCCCTTTAATCCAGATAGTCATACCACAGCAAATCATTAATAAATAACATTCCCCACATGTCGGCTTTACGTCAGCACCATTTGTAAAATGATATTTTATTTTTTTTAGCCTTTTAGGAGGTTTAATATTGTAGAAGCAATTTTTTTATTTTTTTCAAGGAAATTTACTAAATTTATTTTTTAGGGACTTATCCATGTTTGAAGTGACTTTAGGGGTCTCAGATATTGGAAAACCCCCAAACGTGATACCATTTTCAAAACGGCACCCCCTGACATATCAAAAACTGCTGTCAGGTAGTCTATTAACCCTTCAGGTGCTTTACAGGAATTAATGCAAAGTGGTATGACAGAAATGAAAATGTGTATTTTTACCACCTAAATGCCTCTAACGTCTGAACAGGTTACAACAGCCGTCAGACTCTAAGGCCGCTATTTGGTCATGAATTGCCATGGCAAACATCAGGACCACAAAATCAAGATCTGAGGGCACCAATTTGGTTAAATAGGAAGCCCCCACACTCTGTTAACTATTTATAATGATGTAGTCACTATTGACAGCAGCATCTAAGGGGTTAAACAGATTTGGACGGTGCAAACACTGATCGTGGCTGATGCAGAAAATTGTCAGCTATAGTGGACAGCCCACAGTTGCTGGATTGTCACCTGTATGGGGAGGCTATTCTCTTATATCTCAGGTCAGGTAAAAGGCGTATTGGCTGTCATTAAGGGGTTAAACGTGAAAAACATCATAGTTTCAGCAGCAAGAAATATCCATCACTATATGGAAAGCAGAGTCACTGCACAATGTTAGTTAAGGCTCGTCCATAACTACTTTATTATACTCTATTATCCTGTACACAGTGGATGAGACAGAAATCACAGGTCCGACAGCAACAGCTGGAATTGGGCCCTCCAACGTAAAGAAAGAAAAAAAAATCTGTCTATCTACATAAAGCTGAGTGAGTGTGTGTGTGTGTGTGTGTGTGTGTGTGTGTGTGTCAAGCCACGCCCATTCCACATAGCAACCAATCACTAACCATCTTCCATTTTACCAGAGCTGTTTAAAAGAAGCTGAGCTGTGATTGGTTGCTATGAGAAGCAGTTTTCCCACTCCACAACACCTCAGCAGACACTGACCGGGTGGGAGAAATCCAGCATCCCTGGGAACATAAGCTCCAGCCATTGTCTGCCCCCCAGAAAGGAGCAGAGAGCACATGACAGAAATGACAGAATAGCGATCTATTGTTACCAGCATAGAAAATCGCATCATCAGCGGCCGCACACAGAGCCGCACTGCCAGGTTACATAACAGCACATCTCCAGGAACTCCCTGCTCAGCGCCACCCAGCCCGGGACTATGGGATGGAGGATGTATGATGGGTATATGGGCACGGGACTATGGGATGGAGGATGTGTGATGGGTATATGGGCACTGGACTATGGGATGGAGGATGTGTGATGGGTATATGGGCACTGTGCTATGGGATGGAGGATGTGTGATGGGTATATGGGCACGGGACTATGGGATGGAGGATGTGTGATGGGTATATGGGCACTGGACTATGGGATGGAGGATGTGTGATGGGTATAAGGGCACAGGACTATGGGATGGAGGATGTGTGATGGGTATATGGGCACTGTGCTATGGGATGGAGGATGTGTGATGGGTATATGGGCACGGGACTATGGGATGGAGGATGTGTGATGGGTATATGGGCACTGGACTATGGGATGGAGGATGTGTGATGGGTATAAGGGCACAGGACTATGGGATGGAGGATGTGTGATGGGTATATGGGCACTGGACTATGGAATGATGTGTATGATGGGCATATGGGCACGGTTCTATGGGATGGAGGATATGTATGATGGGTATATGGACACAGGACAATGGGATGGAGGATATGTACGATGGGTATATGAACACGGGACTATGGGATGGAGGATATGTATGATGGTATATGGGCACTGGACTATGGGATGGAGGATATGTATGATGGGTATATGGGCACTGGACTATGGGATAGAGGAAGTGTGATGGGTATATGGGTATGTGACTATGGGATGGAGGATGTTTGATGGGTATATGGGCACTGGGCTATGGGATGGAGGATATGTATGATGGGTATATGGGCACTGGACTATGGGATGGAGGATATGTATGATTGGTATATGGGCACGGGACTATGGGATGATGTGTATAATGTGTATATGGGCACTGGACTATGGAATGGAGGATGTGTGATGGGTATATGGGCACTGGACTATGGAATGATGTGTATGATGGGCATATGGGCACGGTTCTATGGGATGGAGGATATGTATGATGGGTATATGAACACGGGACTATGGGATGGAGGATATGTATGATGGTATATGGACACAGGACTATGGGATGGAGTATATGTATGATGGGTATATGGGCACGGGACTATGGGATGGAGGATGTGAGATGGTATATGGGCACTGGACTATGGGATGGAGGATATGTATGATGGGTATATGGGCACTGGACTATGGGATGGAGGATATGTATGATGGGTATATGGGCACTGGACTATGGGATAGAGGAAGTGTGATGGGTATATGGGTATGTGACTATGGGATGGAGGATGTTTGATGGGTATATGGGCACTGGGCTATGGGATGGAGGATATGTATGATGGGTATATGGGCACTGGACTATGGGATGGAGGATATGTACGATGGGTATATGAGCACGAGACTATGGGATGGAGGATGTGTGATGGTATATGGGCACTGGACTATGGGATGGAGGATATGTATGATGGATATATGGACACAGGACTATGGGATGGAGGATATGTACGATGGGTATATGGGCACGGGACTATGGGATGGAGGATGTTTGATGGGTATATGGGCACTGGGCTATGGGATGGAGGATATGTATGATGGGTATATGGGCACTGGACTATGGGATGATGTGTATAATGTGTATATGGGCACTGGACTATGGGATGGAGGATATGTATGATGGGTATATGGGCACTGGACTATGGGATAGAGGAAGTGTGATGGGTATATGGGTATGTGACTATGGGATGGAGGATGTTTGATGGGTATATGGGCACTGGACTATGGGATGCAGGATGTGTGATGATCTCCCGCTTCGTCTACTGCAACATCCTTTTCTGTGGCCTCCCTGCTAACACCCTGGCTCCCATTCCCTCAGTGTCTCCAGTTCAAATTACTAATACTGACCTACAAGGCCATCTGTAACCTGTCTCCTCCATACATCTCTGAACTAATCTCCTGATATCTTCCTTCACGTAATCTCCGGTCCTCCCAAGACCTCCTTCTCTGGTCCACACTTATTCGCTCCTCACCCAGCGGCCTCCAAGACTTCTCCTGAATATCCCCCATCCTCTGGAATTCGTTGCCCCATCACGTCCGACTATCAACCACATTCGGATCCTTCAGACAGAACCTGAAAACCCACCTCTTTAGGAAAGCTTACAGCCTACACTGACCCCGCTGCCTCCTCACCACTACCGGAGCTACCACCTCACCAACACCGAAGCTGCTGCAACCCCCCCAACCTACTGTCTCCTTCCCCACCATCCTGTAGAACATAAACCCGCAAGGGCAGGGTCCTCGCCCCTCTGTATCAGTCTGTGATTGTTAGTTTACTGTAAGTGATATCTGTAATTTGTATGTAACCCCTTCTCATGTACAGACCATGGAATCAATGGTGCTATATAAATAAATAATAATAATAGTATATGGGCACTGAACTATGGGATGAAGGATAATCACTATAATTTGTTGTAACTAACCACAGTTAGTTACAATGCCCGGGCAATGCCGGTGAGGGATACCAAAAATAGACTTTCCTTTACCATCATATCTTTGCTTACCTTCAGAACTGATGTCTCCCTCCTGACACACAACACCATATCAATTCAGGAGGACTGCAATCATATAGACCAAAGGTCGTCACGAAGGCGGTGAAACGTGCGTCAAGGCCCTCGCGTGTCTCATCATTGCTCCAGCACAGGGTGATCATCATGTCTCAAGGTAAATTACTCTATTTAAAATCTACTTCCCCGATACCATGGACAGACTGGTTCAACAACTGCATTTGGTCATGATAGGGAGTAATTAGGAGCCATAAGGTGCAGATTATATTCATACTGCAAATAGATCCCTTATCGTAACGCATAACTACTCTAGGTATAACTAATGTGTTAACCCCTAATCTGACCTACTAACTAGTTCCATACGGTGCAGCAAATCTAATTATCACTCCATACCACTCTGTGCAATAGTGCCGATTGAGACACGATTGTTTTTCTCTACCCTAAGTGTCACACTTACCAACTTTTTATGGTAACAATTATTTTTAGCTGCTTCTCATATACAGTGGGGCAAAAAAGTATTTAGTCAGTCAGCAATAGTGCAAGTTCCACCACTTAAAAAGATGAGAGGTGTCTGTAATTTACATCATAGGTAGACCTCAACTATGGGAGACAAACTGAGAAAAAAAAATCCAGAAAATCACATTGTCTGTTTTTTTAACATTTTATTTGCATATTATGGTGGAAAATAAGTATTTGGTCAGAAACAAAATTTCATCTCAATACTTTGTAATATATCCTTTGTTGGCAATGACAGAGGTCAAACGTTTTCTGTAAGTCTTCACAAGGTTGCCACACAATGTTGTTGGTATGTTGGCCCATTCCTCCATGCAGATCTCCTCTAGAGCAGTGATGTTTTTGGCTTTTCGCTTGGCAACACGGACTTTCAACTCCCTCCAAAGGTTTTCTATAGGGTTGAGATCTGGAGACTGGCTAGGCCACTCCAGGACCTTGAAATGCTTCTTACGAAGCCACTCCTTCGTTGCCCTGGCGGTGTGCTTTGGATCATTGTCATGTTGAAAGACCCAGCCACGTTTCATCTTCAATGCCCTTGCTGATGGAAGGAGGTTTGCACTCAAAATCTCACGATACATGGCCCCATTCATTCTTTCATGTACCCGGATCAGTCGTCCTGGCCCCTTTTTAAGAGAAACAGCCCCAAAGCATGATGTTTCCACCACCATGCTTTACAGTAGGTATGGTGTTTGATGGATGCAACTCAGTATTCTTTTTCCTCCAAACACGACAAGTTGTGTTTCTACCAAACAGTTCCAGTTTGGTTTCATCAGACCATAGGACATTCTCCCAAAACTCCTCTGGATCATCCAAATGCTCTCTAGCAAACTTCAGACGGGCCCGGACATGTACTGGCTTAAGCAGTGGGACACGTCTGGCACTGCAGGATCTGAGTCCATGGTGGCGTAGTGTGTTACTTATGGTAGGCCTTGTTACATTGGTCCCAGCTCTCTGCAGCTCATTCACTAGGTCCCCCCGCGTGGTTCTGGGATTTTTGCTCACCGTTCTTGTGATCATTCTGACCCCACGGGGTGGGATTTTGCGTGGAGCCCCAGATCGAGGGAGATTATCAGTGGTCTTGTATGTCTTCCATTTTCTAATTATTGCTCCCACTGTTGATTTCTTCACTCCAAGCTGGTTGGCTATTGCAGATTCAGTCTTCCCAGCCTGGTGCAGGGCTACAATTTTGTTTCTGGTGTCCTTTGACAGCTCTTTGGTCTTCACCATAGTGGAGTTTGGAGTCAGACTGTTTGAGGGTGTGCACAGGTGTCTTTTTATACTGATAACAAGTTTAAACAGGTGCCATTACTACAGGTAATGAGTGGAGGAAAGAGGAGACTCTTAAAGAAGAAGTTACAGGTCTGTGAGAGCCAGAAATCTTGATTGTTTGTTTCTGACCAAATACTTATTTTCCACCATAATATGCAAAAAAAATGATAAAAAAACAGACAATGTGATTTTCTGGATTTTTTTTTCTCAGTTTGTCTCCCATAGTTGAGGTCTACCTATGATGTAAATTACAGACGCCTCTCATCTTTTTAAGTGGTGGAACTTGCACTATTGCTGACTGACTAAATACTTTTTTGCCCCACTGTATGAACGCCCTTTGTAATATGTTAACATGTATAATAAAATGTATATCTTTTCACTAAGAAACCCCCTAACTCTTTATTGAGATCTCTAGTTGAAATGCTGACTTTAGATAAGGTGTAATGATATAGTAAGATGTTTTTTCACTAAAGAGATCTAAGTTTTTGCTTTTTTGGTGCAATGTGTTAGGCTTATGGGGTTAGGTTCCGCTTGGCCACGGTAACCCTTTTGTAGGTTGTCTCTTGCCTTGTCCATGTATGGTTTGGTCCAGTAGCCTATTTATCATCAGATTTATCCTGGTTCATCGACATCTGACGTGGAACTCGTTAATCCAGGCGACGTCCGAGCTGGCATTACTCTATCTGTTTTGTTCGTGACACTCATGTTTATTGAGGTAGGCACCATAGTGCTATGGACCACTACTGGTATATTATGTCCAACAGGGCAGAACCAGGATTTGAACCCCAGTCTCCCACATTGGTGGCTGTGATTTTACTAAATGCGGCACATGTATTGCCGGCTTTTCTATTATGTCTTTTACCGAATGGTACCGACTTTTTCCGATCTTAAGAAAAATGCTCGTGGTGCCGATCATGAATCCGAATGTACCATATTTGTGCCGAATTTATGTTTGCTGTTCGTTTTCCGAACATATTCGCTCATCTCTAATTATCGCCACCACAACCTGCTACACAAAATAAAAAATCCCACTCAGTATGGAGGCATTTACAAAGTCAACCACAACCCCAGTATAATGGCCCCTACCAGCCACACATTCAGCATGAGAGTCACAACAGCTCTTTTCTTAATATGATGCCCCCCATAATTCCTGATATTTGAAAAAAAAAAAAACACACACACTACTCATCCAACCCGGTTCCTACTACAGATCCTCTCTTCCTTTGGGGTCAAAGACCTTGCCCTATTTTGGATCTCCTCATCCCTTACCAACCGCACATTTAGCGTTTCCTACTCCCATACTACCTCTTCATCTCGTCCCCCTCTGTGTTGGTGTCCCTCAAGGCTCTGTCCTAGGGCCCTTACTCTTCTCAATCTATACACTCGGCCTGGGACAACTCAAATTCCCATAGCTTCCAGTACCACCTTTATGCTGATGACACTCAGATCTACCTCTCTGGCCCAGATGTCACCTCTCTGCTCTCCAGAATCCCAAGGTGTCTATCAGCCATATCCTCTTCCTTCTCCTCTCGCTTCCTCAAGCTCAATGTGGACAAATCTGAACTAATTATCTTTCCTCCATCACACATATCTTCTCTTTCTGATCTATCTATCAAAATATACATGAAATCACACTTTCCCCTGTCCCCAAAATCCGCTGCCTCGGAGTAACCCTTGACTCTGCCCTGTCCTTCAAACTGCACATCCAAGCTCTCGCCACCTCCAGCTCAAAATATTTCCAGAATCCGTCCTTTCCTCAACCCTCACTTTACCAAAACGCTTGTGCATGCCCTAATCATCTCCCGCCTCGACTACTGCAACATACTCCTCTGTGGCCTACCTTCTAACACTCTCGCACCCCTCCAGTCCGTCCTTAACTCTGCTGCCCGACTAATCTCTCTCCTCGCTACACTCCTGCTTCCCCTCTTTGCAAATCCCTTCACTGGCTCCCAATTTACCAGCGTATCCAGTTTAAACTACTAACACTGACTTACAAAGCCATCCATAACCTTTCTCCTCCGTATATTTCCAAACTAATCTCTCAATATCTTCCCTCACGTAATCTCCGGTCCTCCCAAGACCTCCTTCTCTCTTCCACGCTTATTCGCTCCACACCCGCTCGCCTCCAAGACTTCTCCCGAATATCCCCCATCCTCTGGAATTCTGTGCCCCAACATGGCCGGTTATCCACCACATTTGGATCCTTCAAAAGAAACCTGAAAACCCATCTCTTCAAAGAAGCTTACAACCTGCAATGACCGCACAGCCACCTCAACACCATCGGAGCTACCGCAACCCCCGACCTACTGTCTCCTTCCCCATAAGCCTGTAGAATGTAAGCCTGCAAGGGTAGGGTCCTCTCCCCTCTGTACCAGTTTGTGATTGTTAGTTTGTTTACTGTAAGTGATATTTGTTTTTTGACGTAACCCCTTCTCATGTACAGACCATGGAATTAATGCTGCTATATAAATAAATAATAATAATAATAATAAAAGACCTTCACCAGCATCTACACATCATAGGGGAGATCTCATGACACCTTCTCTCCATCTACCTGATGATCCTGAGGAGCACTGGGATCTTCTTGGTTACAGTCCTCTGGAAGAAGAGGACGGGGACATCTCTCTGGTGTTGTCCTCTTACTGGATAGATCTGGAGGAAACACATACAGGGACTGAATTCATTCTTTACATACAGATAACTGTATGTACTTAGTCCTGTCTATTACCTGGTGATGTGAGGGGCTGGGGAACCTCCATTTTGACGTTCTTGTACAGATCTCTGTGTCCTTCTAAATACTCCCACTCCTCCATGGTGAAATAGACAGCGACATCCTGACACCTTATAGGAACCTGACACATACAATGATACCGTCATCCCCCCGATCCCTTCATAGTGTTACTGTATAATGTCCCAGCATTCCCAGCAGTGTCACCTCTCCAGTCAGCAGCTCAATCATCTTGTAGATGAGTTCTATGATCTTCTGGTCATTGATGTCCTCATGGATCAGGGGGTGACGTGGAGGCCCCGTGATTGGGCTCAGGTGTCTTCCCCATCCTTCAAACACAGGGTCCTGACAGCGATCACTAGAGGTCTTCTTCACCACTGTGTAATCCTGGTAATGGAGAGACACATTAATAAATCTCACTACAGACCTTTCCAGAGTCCTCACCTCTCCAGTTCTGTCCATCTGTTATTCCCATAGATAAGAATGATGTAATGTGACGTCATCAGAGTTTCTCACCTCTCCGGTAAGCCGGAAGAGGATCTCTAGGGTGAGGTGTAATATCCTCTCCGCCATCTTGTCTCTGTCCATATTCATCTTAGATGGGTAAATCAGGAAAATTCTCTTATATAGAAGATCTTCACTGAGAGGATCCGATATTGTAGAGACCTGAATGAGAAGAAGATGAGCCGATGTAACATCATAAGAATCCTGTAATAATACAATTACTGAAGATAAGGGAAACATATGAGATATATTATTTTACAGTATTTAGTTTCCTTCTTTACATCCACTAATAAAACCTATATATTTAGGCCACAGACAACAAGCAGTTTCTTCCTCGGAGTCGGCAGCTGAATATGTTTCTCATAGACTCATCTTCCATAACGCTAATTCTCGTCTCATTTACCGACACTGGAATCGGCATTAGCAATACTGCAGGAGATATTCATTACACGGGACAGGAGAAATAACTACTTCATGATGAGGACGACATCTTCATCTTCTACTACGGCTCTAGAAACAGATTTGTCCAGAGTCGGTCACTGACTCCATCACCACCGGCCGTCTATATGAAGGTTTCCCGTCTTCCCCGCACTGGAATCTTCTATCACGTTAGATCTCAGGTCTGATTCACACACAGAAGTTTGAGGCTTTTAGAAAAGATTTTTTGTTTCCACAATCAACGCGGACAGAAATGATCTAATCCCAAAGTCTCCATGTACAGTGATTTATGTGGTTTATTTCTGGCCTTAGGCTTTCCAATATTACAGGAAAAACACCAGAAAAAGCAGAAACATATTAAAATGTTTCTAAAGAAAATGGGTTCCAACAATTCTTGTAACAAGAAAAAAATCATGGAAAAAGCAGAAGACACATTTTATAATTTTTAACATGTTAAACATTTATTAAAAAGAAATTAATCTTTTTGTGCACCAGAACATAGATGTACACCGCAGGACGGCACAGATGAGGCTTCAACAAAAACCCTGGCAGTTTATCCACTTTCTGCTGTGAAAAGCAAACATGGCACCTAAGAAGGTGTGACAGAGTCTGGCTGAATGCCCCCCCCCCGCCCCCAAGTACTCGATAGTATGGGGCGGCCTAGTTATTACGATACTTACATGCCTAATAATGGTGTCTGGGCCTGCAATGTATGAAGGTCTATTAGGTCGGGCCAGAGGCAGCGTCCAATAAGTTACCTTTTAATGCCCCCAAACACAATAGACTAAAGTTACATGAAATTACTGATTTCGGGGGGTTTGAGCAACTATATAATGTATTTGGGGGCCTCCCGACAGACGATGTCAGGGAAGAGAAGGATCTAACATCCTGAATTTCAGAGGATAATCCGTTTGTTCTTCCTGTAGATAATCCTCCGCTAGAGGAGTCTGGAGGTGACTCTCTCATACAGACCACAGGAAAGCTGGAATATTTGTGTGTATGGGGGAGTCGGGAGAGATGGCCGTCTGCCAAATGACCATATGGTATGGGGCTATGTGCACACGTTTTTTCGTGTTTTTTTCACGGTAAAAACGCTATAAAAACTCATTAAAAATGCATACATTATGCATCCTATCATTTAGAATGCATTCTGCATATTTTGTGCACATGATGCGTTTTTTTCCGCGAAAAAAACGCATTGCGGTAAAAAAAGCAGCATGTTCATTAATTTTGCGGATTTTCTGTGTTTTTCCCGCTATTCTATGCATTTGGGAAAAAACGCACCAAAAATGCATGAAAAAATGCGAAAAAAAACGCATGCGGATTTCAGGCAGAAATGTCCGGTTTTTGTCAGGAAAATTTCTGCAAGAAATCCTGACGTGTGCACATTCCCTTCCAAAGAAAGACAGTCAGTGATGATACACAGCACCACAGCAGTACAGGGCATCACCGGAGCCATCAGAGGCTTGTATGTTGTATGATCACATTGATCAGAGGGGTTTAAGAAAAGTTTAAACGTGAAAAAAAAAACTCATAGTTTCAGCAGCAAGAAATATCCATCACCATGTGGAAAGCAGAGTAACATAGTAACATAGTTAGTAAGGCCGAAAAAAGACATTTGTCCATCCAGTTCAGCCTATATTCCATCATAATAAATCCCCAGATCTACGTCCTTCTACAGAACCTAATAATTGTATGATACAATATTGTTCTGCTCCAGGAAGACATCCAGGCCTCTCTTGAACCCCTCGACTGAGTTCGCCATCACCACCTCCTCAGGCAAGCAATTCCAGATTCTCACTGCCCTAACAGTAAAGAATCCTCTTCTATGTTGGTGGAAAAACCTTCTCTCCTCCAGACGCAAAGAATGCCCCCTTGTGCCCGTCACCTTCCTTGGTATAAACAGATCCTCAGCGAGATATTTGTATTGTCCCCTTATATACTTATACATGGTTATTAGATCGCCCCTCAGTCGTCTTTTTTCTAGACTAAATAATCCTAATTTCGCTAATCTATCTGGGTATTGTAGTTCTCCCATCCCCTTTATTAATTTTGTTGCCCTCCTTTGTACTCTCTCTAGTTCCATTATATCCTTCCTGAGCACCGGTGCCCAAAACTGGACACAGTACTCCATGTGCGGTCTAACTAGGGATTTGTACAGAGGCAGTATAATGCTCTCATCATGTGTATCCAGACCTCTTTTAATGCACCCCATGATCCTGTTTGCCTTGGCAGCTGCTGCCTGGCACTGGCTGCTCCAGGTAAGTTTATCATTAACTAGGATCCCCAAGTCCTTCTCCCTGTCAGATTTACCCAGTGGTTTCCCGTTCAGTGTGTAATGGTGATATTGATTCCTTCTTCCCATGTGTATAACCTTACATTTATCATTGTTAAACCTCATCTGCCACCTTTCAGCCCAAGTTTCCAACTTATCCAGATCCATACTATCTTCTCTTGTATTAACTGCTTTACATAGTTTTGTATCATCTGCAAATATCGATATTTTACTGTGTAAACCTTCTACCAGATCATTAATGAATATGTTGAAGAGAACAGGTCCCAATACCGACCCCTGCGGTACCCCACTGGTCACAGCGACCCAGTTAGAGACTATACCATTTATAACCACCCTCTGCTTTCTATCACTAAGCCAGTTACTAACCCATTTACACAGATTTTCCCCCAGACCAAGCATTCTCATTTTGTGTACCAACCTCTTGTGCGGCACGGTATCAAACGCTTTGGAAAAATCGAGATATACCATGTCCAATGACTCACCGTGGTCCAGCCTATAGCTTACCTCTTCATAAAAACTGATTAGATTGGTTTGACAGGAGCGATTTCTCATAAACCCATGCTGATATGAAGTTAAACAGTTATTCTCATTGAGATAATCCAGAATAACATCCCTCAGAAACCCTTCAAATATTTTACCAACAATAGAGGTTAGACTTACTGGCCTATAATTTCCAGGTTCACTTTTAGAGCCCTTTTTGAATATTGGCACCACATTTGCTATGCGCCAGTCCTGCGGAACAGACCCTGTCGCTATAGAGTCCCTAAAAATAAGAAATAATGGTTTATCTATTACATTACTTAGTTCTCTTAGTACTCGTGGGTGTATGCCATCCGGACCCGGAGATTTATCTATTTTAATCTTATTTAGCCGGTTTCGCACCTCTTCTTGGGTTAGATTGATGACTCTTAATATAGGGTTTTCATTGTTTCTTGGGATTTCACCTAGCATTTCATTTTCCACCGTGAATACCGTGGAGAAGAAGGTGTTTAATATGTTAGCTTTTTCCTCATCATCTACAACCATTCTTTCCTCACTATTTTTTAAGGGGCCTACATTTTCAGTTTTTATTCTTTTACTATTGATATAGTTGAAGAACAGTTTGGGATTAGTTTTACTCTCCTTAGCAATGTGCTTCTCTGTTTCCTTTTTGGCAGCTTTAATTAGTTTTTTAGATAAAGTATTTTTCTCCCTATAGTTTTTTAGAGCTTCAATGGTGCCATCCTGCTTTAGTAGTGCAAATGCTTTCTTTTTACTGTTAATTGCCTGTCTTACTTCTTTGTTTAGCCACATTGGGTTTTTCCTATTTCTAGTCCTTTTATTCCCACAAGGTATAAACCGCTTACAGTGCCTATTTAGGATGTTCTTAAACATTTCCCATTTATTATCTGTATTCTTATTTCTGAGGATATTGTCCCAGTCTAGCAGATTAAGGGCATCTCTAAGCTGGTCAAACTTTGCCTTCCTAAAGTTCAGTGTTTTTGTGACTCCCTGACAAGTCCCCCTAGTGAAAGACAGGTGAAACTGTACAATATTGTGGTCGCTATTTCCTAGATGCCCAACCACCTGCAGATTTGTTATTCTGTCAGGTCTATTAGATAGTATTAGGTCTAAAAGTGCTGCTCCTCTGGTTGGATTCTGCACCAATTGTGAAAGATAATTTTTCTTGGTTATTAGCAGAAACCTGTTGCCTTTATGGGTTTCACAGGTTTCTGTTTCCCAGTTAATATCTGGGTAGTTAAAGTCCCCCATAACCAGGACCTCATTATGGGTTGCAGCTTCATCTATCTGCTTTAGAAGTAGACTTTCCATGGTTTCTGTTATATTTGGGGGTTTGTAACAGACCCCAATGAGAATTTTGTTACCATTTTTCCCTCCATGAATTTCGACCCATATGGACTCGACATCCTCATTCCCTTCGCTAATATCCTCCCTTAAAGTGGACTTTAGACAAGACTTTACATAGAGACAAACCCCTCCTCCTCTCCGATTTTTACGATCCTTTCTAAACAGACTGTAACCCTGTAAGTTAACTGCCCAGTCATAGCTTTCATCTAACCATGTCTCGGTTATTCCCACTATGTCAAAGTTACCTGTAGATATTTCTGCTTCTAGTTCTTCCATCTTGTTTGTCAGGCTTCTGGCGTTCGCGAGCATGCAGTTTAGAGGATTTTGTTTTGTTCCAATCTCCTTGCTGTGGATTGTTTTAGAAATGTTCTTACCTCCCTTCTGAGTATGTTTTCCTGGTTCTTCTTTGTTCGAGTCTAATGTTTTTCTTCCCGTCCCCTCTTCTTCTAGTTTAACGCCCTCCTGATGAGTGTAGCGAGACTTCTGGCAAATGTGTGTTTCCCAGGTTTGTTGAGGTGTAGTCCGTCTCTGGCGAGGAGTCCATCGTACAAGTAATTCACACCGTGGTCCAGGAATCCGAATCCTTGTTGTCTGCACCATCGTCTTAGCCAGTTGTTTGCATCAAGGATCCTGTTCCATCTCCTGGTGCCATGCCCGTCTACTGGAAGGATAGAAGAAAAAACTACCTGTGCATCCAGTTCTTTTACTTTCTTCCCCAACTCTTCAAAGTCTTTGCAGATTGTCGGTAGGTCCTTCCTTGCCGTGTCATTGGTGCCAACATGTATCAGAAGAAATGGGTGGACATCCTTGGAGCTGAAGAGCTTTGGTATCCTATCGGTCACATCCTTGATCATCGCACCTGGAAGGCAGCATACTTCTCTTGCAGTTATGTCCGGTCTGCAGATGGCTGCTTCTGTGCCTCTCAGTAGTGAGTCTCCCACCACCACCACTCTTCGTTGCTTCTTGGCTGTACTTTTTGCTGTCACTTGTTGCTGTGTGCCCTTTTCTTTTTTGCTTGCTGGTATTGCTTCATCCTTAGGTGTGCCATCTTCATCCTCTACAAAGATTTGATATCGGTTCTTCAGTTGTGTGGTTGGTGATTTCTCCATGGTCTTCTTGCTTCTTTTAGTCACATGCTTCCACTCATCTGCTTTTGGAGGTTCTCTGACACTTTTTTCACCTTCTGTGACCAGTAGAGATGCTTCTGTTCTGTCTAGGAAGTCTTCATTCTCTTTGATGAGTTTCAAAGTTGCTATTCTTTCTTCCAGACCCCGCACCTCTTCTTCTAAAAGGGCCACTAGTCTACACTTCTGACAGGTGAAATTGGATTCTTCTTCTGGTCGATCTGTGAACATGTAGCACATGCTGCAGCTCACCATGTAGATTGTCACATCTGCCATGTTGCTCCTAGATCCTGCTGACTTGCTGTGTTTTCCTTCTTGGGTAATCTACTCAGCCAAGCTTTCTTGCAATAATGTCCTACAGGCAAAAATTCATCTCCTCTAGCTTGAATCCCTGGTTTGGTGATGCTTTCCAAGCAGCTGGTCCCGGCTGTACCCAACGATCTTCTAGCTTAGGGAGACTCCTTGCCTTTCCCAGAAGGCACCTGGAATATGCAAATTAGCCTCCTCTAGCTTGAATCCCTGGTTTGGTGATGCTTTCCAAGCAGCTGGTCCCGGCTGTACCCAACGATCTTCTAGCTTAGGGAGACTCCTTGCCTTTCCCAGAAGGCACCTGGAATATGCAAATTAGCCTCCTCTAGCTTGAATCCCTGGTTTGGTGATGCTTTCCAAGCAGCTGGTCCCGGCTGTACCCAACGATCTTCTAGCTTAGGGAGACTCCTTGCCTTTCCCAGAAGGCACCTGGAATATGCAAATTAGCCTCCTCTAGCTTGAATCCCTGGTTTGGTGATGCTTTCCAAGCAGCTGGTCCCGGCTGTACCCAACGATCTTCTAGCTTAGGGAGACTCCTTGCCTTTCCCAGAAGGCACCTGGAATATGCAAATTAGCCTCCTCTAGCTTGAATCCCTGGTTTGGTGATGCTTTCCAAGCAGCTGGTCCCGGCTGTACCCAACGATCTTCTAGCTTAGGGAGACTCCTTGCCTTTCCCAGAAGGCACCTGGAATATGCAAATTAGCCTCCTCTAGCTTGAATCCCTGGTTTGGTGATGCTTTCCAAGCAGCTGGTCCCGGCTGTACCCAACGATCTTCTAGCTTAGGGAGACTCCTTGCCTTTCCCAGAAGGCACCTGGAATATGCAAATTAGCCTCCTCTAGCTTGAATCCCTGGTTTGGTGATGCTTTCCAAGCAGCTGGTCCCGGCTGTACCCAACGATCTTCTAGCTTAGGGAGACTCCTTGCCTTTCCCAGAAGGCACCTGGAATATGCAAATTAGCCTCCTCTAGCTTGAATCCCTGGTTTGGTGATGCTTTCCAAGCAGCTGGTCCCGGCTGTACCCAACGATCTTCTAGCTTAGGGAGACTCCTTGCCTTTCCCAGAAGGCACCTGGAATATGCAAATTAGCCTCCTCTAGCTTGAATCCCTGGTTTGGTGATGCTTTCCAAGCAGCTGGTCCCGGCTGTACCCAACGATCTTCTAGCTTAGGGAGACTCCTTGCCTTTCCCAGAAGGCACCTGGAATATGCAAATTAGCCTCCTCTAGCTTGAATCCCTGGTTTGGTGATGCTTTCCAAGCAGCTGGTCCCGGCTGTACCCAACGATCTTCTAGCTTAGGGAGACTCCTTGCCTTTCCCAGAAGGCACCTGGAATATGCAAATTAGCCTCCTCTAGCTTGAATCCCTGGTTTGGTGATGCTTTCCAAGCAGCTGGTCCCGGCTGTACCCAACGATCTTCTAGCTTAGGGAGACTCCTTGCCTTTCCCAGAAGGCACCTGGAATATGCAAATTAGCCTCCTCTAGCTTGAATCCCTGGTTTGGTGATGCTTTCCAAGCAGCTGGTCCCGGCTGTACCCAACGATCTTCTAGCTTAGGGAGACTCCTTGCCTTTCCCAGAAGGCACCTGGAATATGCAAATTAGCCTCCTCTAGCTTGAATCCCTGGTTTGGTGATGCTTTCCAAGCAGCTGGTCCCGGCTGTACCCAACGATCTTCTAGCTTAGGGAGACTCCTTGCCTTTCCCAGAAGGCACCTGGAATATGCAAATTAGCCTCCTCTAGCTTGAATCCCTGGTTTGGTGATGCTTTCCAAGCAGCTGGTCCCGGCTGTACCCAACGATCTTCTAGCTTAGGGAGACTCCTTGCCTTTCCCAGAAGGCACCTGGAATATGCAAATTAGCCTCCTCTAGCTTGAATCCCTGGTTTGGTGATGCTTTCCAAGCAGCTGGTCCCGGCTGTACCCAACGATCTTCTAGCTTAGGGAGACTCCTTGCCTTTCCCAGAAGGCACCTGGAATATGCAAATTAGCCTCCTCTAGCTTGAATCCCTGCACAATGATAGTTAAAGGGCCTCTGTCACCCCCCTCCAGCCGTTATAAACTAAAAGAGCCACCTTGTGGTTCTTTTAGGCTAGTTTCACATTTGTGTTTAAAAACACAGCGTTAAAAACGCAAACGCAGGTGGTGAAAAAAACGCATGTAGACGCGTGCAAACGCTGCGTTTTTTAGACGCATGCGTTTTCATATGCGGTAAAGAAAACCGTGGCGTTTTGATGCGTTTACATGCGTTTTTTCCTGCGTTTGCGTTTTTGAAACGCATGATAAGTGTGTGACAGCTGCCAATCATCAAAATCAACTAGAAAACCCACTAGAAATAGCTAGGGTTAGGGTTAGGATTAGGGTTTGGATCCCTTTATCACCTTGATGGTGGGGGGTTAGGGTTTGGATCCCTAGGGTTAGGGTTATGGTTAGGATCCCTTTATCACCTTGATGGTGGGGGGATAGGGTTAGGGTATCGTCACACAGTGGCACTTTGGTCGCTAGGACGGCACGATCCGTGATGTTCCTGCGTTATCCTTACGATCTCGCTGTGTCTGACACGCTACTGCGATCAGGGACCCTGCTGAGAATCGTACGTCGTAGCAGATCGTTTGAAACTTTATTTCGTCGCTGGATCTCCCGCTGACATCGCTGAATCGGCGTGTGTGACGCCGATTCAGAGATGTCTTCACTGGTAACCAGGGTAAACATCGGGTTACTAAGCGCAGGGCCGCGCTTAGTAACCCGATATTTACCCTGGTTACCAGTGTAAATGTAAAAAAAAAAAAAAACACTACATACTTACATTCCCGGTGTCTGGTCATGTCCCTCGCCTTCAGCTTCCCGCACTGACTGGTGAGCGCCGGCCAGCCGTAAAGCAGAGCACAGCGGTGACGTCACCGCTCTGCTTTCCGGCTGTCCGGCGCTCACTGTCAGTGTAGAGAAGCACAGCGCCGAGGAACGCGACAGGAATGTAAGTATGTTGTATTTTTTTTTTTACGTTTACGCTGGTAACCAGGGTAAACATCGGGTTACTAAGCGCGGCCCTGCGCTTAGTAACCCGATGTTTACCCTGGTTACCGGGGACTTCGGGATCGTTGGTCGCTGGAGAGCTGTGTGACGGCTCTCCAGCGACCAAACAGCGACGCTGCAGCGATCGACATCGTTGTCGTATCGCTGCAGCGTCGTTTTAGTGTGACGGTACCCTTAGGGTTAGATCCCTTTATCACCTTGATGGTGGGGGGTGGCTTATCAGTGTGTAGACTTGTTTTTTTCTATGGAAACGCTAAAAACGCATGCGTTTACATAGACAGCAATACGTTTTTTTGCCGCAAAAAAAGCCTCTAGAAATTACTACATGTTGCATTTCTGCAACAAAACGCAAGCAGAGAAACGACGCATGCGTCGTCAAACGCAGCAAAACGCATACAAAAAAACACATGCATTTTTTATTGTTAAATATAGGGAAAAAAACGCATGCGTTTTTTTTGCGCTAAAACTCAGCGCCAAAAAACGCAAATGTGAAACCAGCCTTAGTTTTTGGTTCATGTATTCCCAAAATAAAGCGTTTTGAAACTTATCCAAAATACCTCTCTTTGTCCATGGAGGCGGGTCCTCACTCCCCAGCTTGAACCGCTACTCTGCCGTCACTCAAATCTTCAGGGGCTTTCAGCGCCGCCCCCTCCGTGCTGTTTTCGCTTCAAAACCGGCGCCTGCGCTGTGTACTACTGTGTTGTGCAGTAAGCTCTGGCCGTCTGACGTCCCAGCCAGGCTTGCAGACTGCGCGTGTGCGGACAGTGCGGCCACCCACCTTGGGAATCCCACCCCCGCAGTGTGTTATGCATTATGCACAGTGCGGGGCTGGGATTCATAGGCAGGGCGGCCGCACAGGCGCAGTCTGCAAGCCTGGCTGTGAGGTCAGACGGCCAGACCTCACTGCGCCTACCCCACCCAGTAGTACACAGCGCAGGCGCCAGATTTCAAGCAAAAACAGCGCAGAGGGGTCGGCACCCGGAGCCATGGAATATTTGAGTGATGGCCAAGCGGGGGGGTGAGGACCTGCCTCCCTGGATAAGGACAGGTACTTTGGAAAAGTAATAAAACGCTTTATTTGGGGAATACATGCACCAAAAACTAAAAGAGCCACCATGTTAGAATGCAGTATTACTGCTGCACAAGGTGGCTTTCAGTTTATAACGGCTGGAGGGGGGTGACAGTGGCCCTTTAAGGCTCATCCACAACTACTTTATTATACTCTATTATCCTGTACACATCCTGTACAGGATGTATGATCGGTATATGGGCACGGTACTATGGAATGGAGGATGTGTATGATGGGTATATGGGCTCTGGACTATGGGATGGAGGATATGTATGATGGGTATATGGCATGGGACTAGGGGATGGAGGATGTGTGATGGGTATATGAGCATGGGACTATGGGATGGATGATGTGTATAATGGGTATATGAGCACGGTTCTATGGGATGGAGGATATGTATGATGGGTATATGGACACGGGACTATGGGATGGAGGATATGTATGATGGTATATGAGCACGGGACTATGGGATGGAGGATGTGCGATAGGTATATGGGCACTGGACTATGGAATGATGTGTATGATGGGTATATGGGCACGGTTCTATGGGATGGAGGATATGTATGATGGGTATATGGACACAGGACTATGGGATGGAGGATATATATGATGGGTATATAGGCACGGGACTATGGGATGGAGGATGTGTGATGGGTATATGGGCACGGGACTATGGGCTGGAGGATGTATGATGGGTATATGGGCACTGGACTATGGGATGGAGGATATGTATGATGGGTATATTGGCACTGGGCTATGGGATGGAGGATATGTATGATGGGTATATGGGCACTGGACTATGAGATGCAGGATGTGTGATGATTTCCCGCTCTACTGCAACATCCTTTTCTGTGGTCCCCCTGCTAACACCCTTGCTCCTCTCCAGTCCATCCTTAACTCTGCTGCCCGACTAATTCATCTCTCTCCTCGATACTCCTCCGCTTCTCCCTCTGCAAATCTCTTCACTGGCTACCATTCCCTCAGTGTATCCAGTTCAAATTACTAATACTGACCTACAAAGCCATCCATAACCTGTCTCCTCCATACATCTCTGAACTAATCTCCTGATATCTTCCTTCACGTAATCTCCGGTCCTCCCAAGACCTCCTTCTCTCCTCCACACTTATTCGCTCTTCACCCAGCGGCCTCCAAGACTTCTCCTGAATATCCCCCATCCTCTGGAATTCGTTGCCCCATCACGTCCGACTATCAACCACATTCGGATCCTTCAGACGGAACCTGAAAACCCACCTCTTCAGGAAAGCTTACAGCCTACACTGACCCCGCTGCCTCCTCACCACTACCGGAGCTACCGCCTCACCAACACCGGAGTTGCTGCAACCCCCCAACCTACTGTCTCCTTCCCCACCATCCTGTAGAACATAAACCCGCAAGGGCAGGGTCCTCGCCCCTCTGTATCAGTCTGTGATTGTTAGGTTTACTGTAAGTGATATCTGTAATTTGTATGTAACCCCTTCTCATGTACAGACCATGGAATCAATGGTGCTATATAAATAAATAATAATAATAGTATATTGGCATCAGGGGCGGATTATCAGAGGGTCAATATGGGCGGTAGCCCAGGGCCCAGTGGTCTGGGGGGGCCCTGGGCTACCGCACAGATTGACCCTCTGATAATCATCTGTGAATGCCAGCGGCCGTCGCCGGCATTTATGTGCCCCCGCCGTACCTGGTGGGCAGAGAGAGGGGGCCCGCATCGGGCCCCTTCTCATCTGCTCACCGGGCCCCTTCCGGCGCTGCGGCGGTTTCCTATTGATGTGCGGGCGCGCGCCCGCACGTCAATAGTTATCAACAGCCGCCAGCCAATTGGAGGCTGGCGGCTGACGTCATTGTCAGTCGCCGGCGAGTGTGCTCTGTTGGAGGGAGCTCACCGCTGGAGCGCGGACAGGTGAGGAGACTTTGTTTGTTTTTTTTTGTTTTTTTTTATAACGGTGGACACACTGAGGGCAATGCTGGAGGACACTGGGGCAGATTGCTGGAGGACACTGGGGCAGATTGCTGGAGGACACTGGGGCAGATTGCTGGAGGACACTGGGGCAGATTGCTGGAGGACACTGGGGCAGATTGCTGGAGGACACTGGGGCAGATTGCTGGAGGACACTGGGGCAATGCTGGAGGACACTGGGGCAATGCTGGAGGACACTGGGGCAGATTGCTGGAGTACACTGGGGCAGATTGCTGGAGACACTGGGGCAATGCTGGAGACACTGGGGCAATGCTGGAGACACTGGGGGAAATGCTGGACATACTGGGGCAGATTGCTGGACACACTGGTGGTAATATTCTGGACACACTGTCTGGGGGCAATGCTGGACGCACTGGGGCAGATTGCTGGACACACTGTCTGGGGGCAATATGCTGGACACACTGGGGCAATATGCTGGACATACTGGGGCAGATTGCTGGACACACTGGGGGTAATAGGCTGGACATACTGGGGCAGATTGCTGGACACACTGTCTGGGGGCAATGCTGGACACACTGGGGGCAATATGCTGGAGACACTGGGGCAGATTGCTGGACACTGGGGCAATATGCTGGACATACTGGGGCAGATTGCTGGACACACTGGGGGCAGGACTGGAGGCATGGGCAGAATGTAGACACGGGGCATGATTGGAGACACGGGGCAGAATGAAAGACATGGGGCAGGATTGGAACATGGGGCAGGATGGATACGATGGAGACATATGGGGCAGGATGTGGAGATCATATGGGGTAGAATGGATACTCATGAGGGCAGAATGCGAGAACATATGGCTGGAGCCAGGAATGAGACACACGGGGCCAGGCTGGGGAATATTATTACCATAGGGGCTAATTAAGGGATATTATTACTGCAGTGATGTATTTATTTTATTTTTTGAGTATACTGTTTTAAATGGGGGTCGGTCCTGTTACTGTGCAGAGTGACACTATATCGCCTTTTTTTCTTCATGTGGTGTAATGTAGAAGTTGTGAAAAATTAAGTAATGTGTTCTGCAAGCGGAGCTCGAGATAACTGTGGTATTTCCTGCAGAAACGAGTCCTGGCTGGAAGAAATGATGGCGGTCTGTGCTGGATGAAAGATGAAGGACTACACCTAGAGACGTCACTGGTGAGTCAGTGTTACCTATACACTGACACTATACACTGTATACTATATAGAGGTCCTGTGTATAATACCACCAGTGATCTCTGTATTACCTCTACACAGACACTGCATACTAAGTACAGATCTCCCATGAATACTGGCACTTATGGTGATAGTATTGTGTTGTTGTTTTATACTGATCCGTATTGTAGTATTCAGTCACTATGTGGTGGTAATATGTGGTCTGGAAATGGTGTTGTGGTATTTGTCCCTTGTATGTGATATTTGGTCACCAAGTGGTGGTAATATGTGGTCTTGACATGGTGCGGTGTTATTTGTTCCTTGTATGTGATATTATTCGATCACTGTGGTTGTAATTTGTGGTCTGGTCATGGTGCGGTGGTATTTGTTCCTTGTATGTGATATTATTGGTCAAAATATACCTAAATTGTATTGCAGATTCTAACAAATATTTAATAGGTTACAGTAGAGTAGGGCCCGGCCATTTTTCTGGAATAATCTGGTTCGGGTATAACATGACCCCCGTCACATGACCCCCGTCACATGACCCCCATCACATGACCGGGGGGGGGGGCCCACAGTGTCTGAACAGCCTGGGGCCCTGGCTACCCTTAATCCACCCCTGATTGGCACTGGACTATGGGATGAAGGATAATCACTAAAATTTGTTGTAACTAACCACAGTTAGTTACTATGCCCAGGCAATGCCGGGCTCTTCAGCTAGTATATATATATATTTGGCAGTCATATCTCCCGACTCTGCAGATGGAATGCTGTCGTAGGCCCAGACTAGATGGTATGGAGATGAATGAGGGATACCAAAGTTCAAAAATAGACTTTCCTTTACTTAACAAGAACTTGATGAGAAGTATATACATCAGATAGCAGGCACAACACTTGATGAATGCCTCTTCTGCATTGTGCAGAGTCAGGAACTTTCCGGTTACATGTGGCGGTACATAACTTTTGTTATGAGCCACAATAGTGCAGCAAACCTGAGCTAATGACCTCTTCCTGCTCTTTGTCTCCACTATGCTCCCTGCCTGGAATCCGAATTCTTATTGCCATTATATCTTTGCTTACCTTCAGAACTGATGTCTCCCTCCTGGCACACAACACCATATCAATTCAGGAGGACTGCAATCATATAGACCAAAGTTTGTCACGAAGGCGGTGAAATGGGCGTCGAGGCCCTTGCATGTCTCATCATTGCTCCAGCACAGGGTGATCATCATGTCTCAAGGTAAATTATATCTACTTCCCCTTGATACCATGGACAGACTGGTTCAACAACTGCATTTGGTCATGATAGGGACTAATTAGGAGCCATAAGGTGCAGATTATATTCATACTGCAAATAGATCCCTTATCATCGTAAGGCATGACTACTCTAGGTATGACTAATGTATTAACCCCTAATCTGACCTATTAACTAGTTCCATACGGTGCAGCAAATCTAATTATCACTCCATACCACTCTGTGCAATAGTGCCGATTGAGACACGATTGTTTTTCTCTACCCTAAGTGTCACACTTACCAACTTTTTATGGTAACAATTATTTTTAGCTGCTTCTCATATATGAACGCCCTTTGTATTTTTGTCTATCTAATATGTTAACATGTATAATAAAATGTATATCTTTTCACTAAGAAACCCCCTTACTCTTTATTGAGATGTCTAGTTGAAATGCTGACTTTAGATAAGGTGTAATGATATTGTCACGATTGGACTGGCAAGTAAACTGGGACCAGGGGCACCTTTCCTGGCCCTATCTCTAGGGGGCGCCCTAACTCGCCCTGTTCCCCGGGATATTTCAGATGGCGAGGATGCCGGGGCCTCCTCCCTCGCCCTGTCTCCTGACTGCCGCCCTGAGTCTGTCCCCCTCCCGGGGAAGAGACGCTACCGTGTACAACTGTACACCAACCTGACAAACAGGGAAACAAAGACAAGGGTAAAAAGAAAACTCCACTCACACAATATATGCTCTCACAAATAACAGAGGTATCCACCAGGGTGTGAAGGACGGGGAGGGTATATAAAGCAGGTAAGGATGAGGAATATTCCAAGCGTACAAACCATACAACTGTTTGTACACGCGATTATGAACTCGGATGACTATGTTATAATGTGTATATATAACCCTCCCCCTGCTAATATGTCAGTTATCAAGAAAGCGGTAGGCTTTGCCCTAAATTATCCAGATGCATATGTTATGTGCATGGGAGATTTTAATTTGATAATGGACGAGTGTTTGGACAGACTTCGGCTAGATGATGGGGTTGCGGGTGTGAGCCCTTCACCGTCTCGATTGTCAGTATTTATGGAAGGTGTTGGTTGGTTAGATTTATGGAGAACGTATCATCCTGACGTAAAAGAGTTCACCTGTCATTCATCGGTCAGACGCACTTTATCCCGATTAGACTACATATTCGGTTCCAGTAATCTGGCGGTACGGGTGGGGGAGGTAAGACATGGGAGCAGGGGTGTCTCGGATCATAGTCCGGTAATTCTTAAACTTAAGCTTGGTCAGAAAAGGAATTTTATGACTTGGAAAATAAATCCATTTTGGCTTAAATTAATAGGTTCAGAAGACAGGACTATTGACCAACTGGACTGTTTCATTACATCCCACCCAATGCCGCAAAATATGAATATTTTTTGGGATGCTCTTAAAGCATACCTGAGAGGATGTTTATCCTCTACCATCTCTTATATTAAGCGCCTGACCTCAAGGGAAGATGACGACATGGAGAAGCGACTGAGGGACTCGGAGGCGGCCTATATAGCTAACCAGACAAGTGAAAATAGAGCAGAGTGGTTACACTTGCACAGACTACATAGTCAATATACCGACACTAAATCTAAACGCAAACTATTCTTTACTAAACAGGCATACTTTGAACTTGGAAACCAGTCCAGTAAACTCTTAGCATTTATGGTGCGTCAGCACAATACATCCAATACTATACTTAAAATTAGGAAACCGGACGGCTCAGTAGTAACCTCGACAGATGACATACTCCAATGCTTTTATAATTTCTATAAAGAGCTATATAGTTCCAAAGGGGATTCAGATACTTTGGAATGCCTAAACTATTTATCTGACATAGAATTCCCTACACTGACTGCTATACAGCAAGCTTTTTTGGACGCAGACTTTACTCTTGACGAGATAAATAGGGCCATAACAGATATGGCCTCCAGTAAAGCGCCTGGCCCGGATGGTTTCCCCATAGAGATGTATAGGAAATATCAAGATATTCTGGCACCATTCCTCTTGAAGGTCTTTCAGGGGATTTGGGAGGGTGGTTCCTTGCCGGATTCCTATTATGAGGCAAACATTATAGTTTTAAAGAAAGAAGGGAAGGACCCCCTGGAATGTGGATCTTATCGTCCGATTTCATTAGTTAATGTGGATTATAAGATCTTCACTAAAATTCTAGCTACTAGGTTAAATACGGTAATACTGGATATTATACACCCAGACCAGACGGGTTTTATGCCAGGTAAGAGCACCTCTATCAACATCAGGAGGGTTCAATCAATAGCTCAATATAGCACGTTGGTACCTGGGAATAGATGGGCCATGGCCTCGCTGGACGCGGCTAAGGCTTTTGATTCTCTTGAGTGGCCTTTCCTATCTGCATGTCTACAACGATATCAATTTGGTCCTAAATTCCAAAAATGGATAGCCGCATTATATTTGAAACCGAAAGCCCGGATAATTATTAATAACTCTATTTCTGCATCATTCTCCTTAAAAAGAGGAACTCGTCAGGGATGTCCTCTCTCTCCGGCCTTATTCGCCCTTGCGATAGAGGCACTAGCAATTCGTGTGAGGTCCACATCATCTATTAGGGGCATTACAATAGCAGATCGCACGGATACTATTGGTCTATATGCAGACGATATGGTGGTGTTTATGGATGAGGTGGAAGAGACTCTACCACATGTGATTGCCGTTATAGAGAGATTTGGCAGACATTCGGGACTACACATTAACTGGGATAAATCGGCCCTGATGCCTCTTTCTCATAATTTAGTTGCACACCTTGATATGTTATCCCCGTTACCAGTTGGGTCTAGCTTTAAAAACCTGGGAATAATCATAACAAAATACAGTAGACTTGATCTACAGTTTAATGTTCTCCCGTTATTGGACTTTGTTAAACACAAATTCGCTATGTGGGGTAGACTACCTTTATCTGTCTCAGGTCGCATAAATTTGATAAAAATGATACTTCTCCCGAAGCTTAACTACTCCCTCCAACATAGTGCAGTACCGGTCCCCAAATCCTTTTTTTCAAACTTAAATTCATTGGCCACATCCTTTATCTGGGGAAAGGCTAGACCCAAACTTAAATTATCTACTTTACACAGGTCTAGGCAAATGGGGGGGGCAGCGTTGCCGGATTTTTTTTTTATATTATTTAGCTGGACAGCTTAGAGCTCTGGGAGAATGGATGCCTGGGGGATGTCTGCCGAGTTCAGAGAGCCATTTGGCCCATGCTGCCAGGATTGTTTGTCCATTGGGTTTCTTGGAAATAAACAAACCATCTATTCCTAGATTACTACCATTACTACGATTAGCGAGGCTAATTTGGCGGCAGGTGAAAAGGGTAATTCACTTTGATGGTATTGTAGCCGAAATGCCCCTATGGGATAATGAATATTTCCCGAGACTATTAAATCACCCGTCTGCTCAATTCTGGATATCACACGGTGTTTCGTCGCTTGATGATCTTTATGATCGGGATGCCCTGATGTCCTTTGAACAACTACAACTTAGGTATAATATACCAAGGCCTCAATTCTTTCGCTATCTCCAACTTAGATCGGCGATTCAGTCGCATGTTCGTAGCGTGGAAGGGACGCAAGCAATATCCTCCTTCCCGCTGATAGGGATCCTTAAGTCACAGGGGCCCCGCGGTCTTATCTCTGCATTATATACTTATATGTTATCCGTAGGTGCTGATGCTGCTTTGTTGCCGGCCAGGGAGAAGTGGAGGGTCCTGGTGCCTGATCTTCCGGGGGAGGACTGGGAAATGGTCCTTGAGTCCCCAACCAAGGTGTCCCCCTCGGCTAACAATAAAATGATACAGTTATACATACTACATCAATCATATTTAACCCCGTTACGGCTATTTAAAATTGGGTGGTCCCGGTCTTCGGAATGCCTCAGATGTCATATGGGGGAGGCAGATTTCATACACATGATATGGGATTGTCCAGTTATTCTTTCTTATTGGGAAGAGGTAACCTCGTTGTTGTCCTCCCTTATACATATTCCCGTTCCCCTGACTCCATTAGTGTGCTTATTTGGGGTATTGGAGGAGGAGATGTGGGACCATCATGTTCTAATTTTCTTGAGAGAGACACTTTTCCTGGCAAGAAAGCTAATCGCTTTGCGTTGGATGGGCACCACACATCCATCACTTAGGGCCTGGATAGAGCAAGTAAATCTAATTGTGCCTTATGAACGTACTTTATATCAGAATAGAGGTTGTTTGGAGAAATTTAATAAAATCTGGGATTTGTGGAACTCATCGTACCTCACCATGTCATCACGTGGTTGAGGGCTTAGATTCAATATGTTAAGGGTTGAGAAACAGTGTTGTTCACGTCGAGCTTCAACGTTACTCTGTTAATGTGGTGGAGAAGGTTTTGTTTTGGCAGTAAATAGTTTAGTTTTAGGATTCTTAGTGTATAAGGCATACTATAATACTTTGAATTTATATAGCCCGATCGGTGTATTAAGATTTCTGTCAATGAAACTACTATCAAAATGTAATTGCACTGACCTGGGAACTTGTGAACTATGTATGTATATTTGATTTATGTGATTTAATAAACGAATTTAAAAAAAAAAAAAACCATACAACTGTCGCACAATAAATTCCTCCAGCTCTCCAAACACCAGCTCCTCACTACTCCAGGTCTATCAAGCAAGTGCTATCTCAGACAAGGATCTGACCAGAAGGCCTAGCTTTTATGGGGAAAAGGGGAGACACCTCTCGTGTCTCCCCTTTTCCCCATAGTTTGTAAGCTTGCGAGCAGGGCCCTCACTCCTCCTGGTATCTGTTTTGAACTGTATTTCTGTTATGCTGTAATGTCTATTGTCTGTACAAGTCCCCTCTATAATTTGTAAAGCGCTGCGGAATATGTTGGCGCTATATAAATAAAATTATTATTATTATTATTATTATAGGAGAGAGGAGTGGCTAACTAAGCACAGCTGAAAGCAGGAATTTCCACATGGTCTATTAACCCCTGTCCTGCTGAAAGAAAACAAAACACCTTTAATACACAGGAGAAGCGCTTCTTCTCAGCGATGAAGCAGAAGCCGACAGACGCCGTGGTCTTCTGGTACTGCTCTGTCGTGGTAACTCCGTGACAGATATAGTAAGATGTTTTTTCACTAAAGAGATCTAAGTTTTTGCTTTTTTGGTGCACTGTGTTAGGCTTAAGGGGTTAGGTTCCGCTTGGCCACGGTAACCGTTTTGTAGGTTGTCTCTTGCCTTGTCCATGTATGGTTTGGTCCAGTAGCCCATTTATCATCAGATTTATCCTGGTTCATCGACATCTGACGCGGAACTCGTTAATCCAGGCAACGTCCGAGCTGGCATGACTCTCTCTGTTTTGTTTGTGACACTCATGTTTATTGAGGTAGGGTATGTGTCCACGTGCAGTAAACGCTGCGTGTTTGACGCTGCATAGAGCCGCAGCGTCAAACACACAGCGTCCAGATGATACAGCATAGTGGAGGGGATTTAATGAAATCCCGTCTCCACTATGCGTGGTAACACGCACACGGCGGCCCTGCGACTCCGGACATGCTGCGCGTCTTTTCAGATCGCAACATGCCCGTATATCTTGTGGCGACGCTGCGTCACCGCAAGATATAGCACAGGGCCCTATGCGATGGGTGCGATGATCCCGGATGTGTGCTATGAACACATCCGGCATCATCGCATCCCCGGAAGGGGCGGAGCTTAGCGCAGAGCGGCAAAGCCGCTCCGACTAAACCGCCGGCCATCCTGAAGGTGGACACATACCCTTAGGCACCATAGTGATATGGACCACTACTGGTTTATTATGTCCAACAGGGCAGAGCCAGGATTTTAACCCCAGTCTCCCACATTCGTGGCTGTGATTTTACTAAAGGCGGCACATGTATTGTCGGCTTCTATTACATCTTTTACCGAATGGTACCGACTTTTTCCGATCTTAAGAAAAATGCTCGTGTTACCGATCATGAATCCGAATCTACCATATTTGTGCCGAATTTGTGTTTGCTGTTTGTTTTCCGAACATATTCGCTCATCTCTAATTATGGCCACCACAACCTGCTACACAAAATAAAAACCCCCACTCAGTATGGAGGCATTTACAGTCCACCACAACCCCAGTATAATGGCCCCTACCAGCCACACATTCAGCATGAGAGTCCCAACAGCTATTTTCTTAATATGATGCCCCCATAATTCTTGATATTTAAAAAAAAAAAAAACACACACTACTCATCCAACCCTGTTCCCGAGGTACGCTGCTCTGGTCTGTGCGGTGTGAGTACTGAGGCTCCATACTACAGGTGTGATGTAGTGACATCATTGTGTCTGCAGTGCACGGAGTCTCAGACTCAGAAGCGAAGGCTGAATGGTGGATCAGGAGCTTTCGACTCCCTGATTGACTATTCTATTCAATGGTATCACCGTCATGGGAATGTGGATATTGCTGAAATTGTGATGATGGGAAGGAGAGGGTGACCAATACCACACCCCACTGAGCCCTGTCAATTCACAGGCATCATAGCAACCGAGTGGGCTACCATTTTGGATGATACACTCCTGCCTATCCAACTATCGTATGGTAAATATCTCATAGATCCTGGGTTCATCAGTATTTGCATCAAGAATGAGGCTAAGTGAGTATTTTATTGTCGGTGGTCGGAGGTAGTCAGTGAGGTGGATGGTACCATATTGTGCATGTAGGGGACAGTACTATGGGAACATTAGAAAGTGGGGGATGGCAGTACTGTGGGGACAATATACTGTGTGTGAGGGGGATGCCAGTCCTGTGGAAACATTGTCCTCTGTCTGTGGGAAGCCACTATTGTGGGAACAAAATACTGTGTGTGGTGGGATGATGGCACTGTGGGAACTTTATACTGTGTGGGGGTTTAGCGGTACTAAGAAATGATTATACTGTGTGGGGGGATGGAGGTACTGTAGAAACATTATACTGTGTGTGGTGGGATGGAGGTATTGTGGGAACTTTATACTGTGTGTGGGGGTATGGCAGTACCATGAGAACATTATACTGTGTGTGGGGGTATAGCGGTACTGTGAAAACATTATACTGTTTGTGGGGGTATGGCGGAACTATGAGAAGATTATACTGTGTGTGGGGGTATGGCAGTACCATGAGAACATTATACTGTGTGTGGGGGTATAGCGGTACTATGAGAAGATTATTCTGTGTGTGGTGGGATGGAGCTACTGTAGGAACATTATACTGTGTATGGTGGGATGATGGCACTATGAGAAGATTATACTGTGTGTGGGGGTATGGCGGTACTGTTATTATTATTATTTATTTCTATAGGACCATGAATTCCATGGTGCTGTATATGAGAAGGAGTTACATCAAAATACAAATATCACTTACAGTAAACAAACTAACAATCACAGACTGGTACAGAGGGGAGAGGACCCTGCCCTTGTGGGCTTACATTCTATAGGATTATGGGGAAGGAGACAGTAGGTCGGGGGTTGCAGTAGCTCCGATGGTGTTCAGGTGGCCGTGTGGTCATACTGTGGGGTATACATAATAAAAACAGGTACAATAATCTTGAAGACACATAGAAAAAAGCAAAAAGCCAGCTCACCAGGCAGCTACAGCAGGTGCACGGAACTTCCACGTTGATCCACGTAGTGTTAGATAGGAAGACGAAAAAAAGCTTTGTTCCAGCTCCAGAGTTTAAAAATTAAGTCCTTTATTGGTACATGATAAAAGCATAAGCTGGAAAACTCTCCACAGCACAATAGGAAACGAGCTACGCGTTTCGATCCTTGCAGATCTTTGTCAGAGCTACAAATGAATAAAACTAATAATACTATATAGCCACCACCAGCCAATAGACATCAATCCCCAAATCACATGACAGAAAAGAAAAAAATTTCAAAGAGCGAATAACAATATGAAACAAAGAAGGAAAAAATGTTACACATATGGATTAAAAATTTGTATGAACATATTAAACATATAAAAAGCACATAAGTTTCAAATATTCATGACAGAGACACTAATAATGATACATTAATTCATTACGCTTGTTGAGACCAGCAGGGAAACGAGTGCTCAGGTGATAAATCCAAAATGCCTCACGCATCAACAGACAGCGTCTGGAATCCCCTCCCCGCACTGGTTTTTTAACACGTTCTATTCCATAAGCACGGAAACTTTTAGTACTGCCAGAGTGCTGGATAATGAAATGCCTGGAGGCTGCCGACACTGAACGAACAGACTCACCAGACCTCTCTATATCATGTAGGTGTTCACTGATCCGAGTCTTTACCTTACGAGAGGTGCAGCCAACATATGACAGGTTACAGATTGTGCAGTCAATCTTATAAACCACTGAAACAGTATTGCAATTAATATACTCCTTTATGTTGAAATGCTTGGAGGCACTGGAGTCATTAAATGTCTTAGTGACTAATGCATGATCACACGTTTTGCACCTATTGCTGCCGCATTTATAAAAACCCGTGTAATTCAACCAGGTTTTGCTCTTATTTGTACTGGAGCAAAACATACTTGGTGAAACCCTATTACCAATGGTGGGGGCTTTTCTTGATATTACGTTAACTCCTGTATCTAAAATTTTAGCCAAGCTAATATCCTCATATTATATTGGTAAAAATTTATTGACTATATTTTTTATTTGATTAAACTGAGAACTAAACTGAAAACAAATATATGGTTTGCTGTTTACTTTGGCAGAAATAGTTGCAGAAGAAATAGATGTTTTGGGTACAATTAAATTATCACGATCTTTGCGTGCGACAATTTTCTCTGCCCTGTTCAACATCCAGAATGGATAGTTGCGGCTTTTCAATTTACCAGATGCTATATTTATTTCATTTTTTAAGATGTTCTTATTACTGCAATTTTGTTTGATTCTGGTAAATTCCCCAACGGGGATGGATTGGATAGTGTGCACAGGGTGATTACTATCAGCATGGAGTATAGTGTTGCCATTAAGAGATTTGTGGTGGGTTCTTGTCTCTATCACCTGGTCAACATCACCAGCTAGACTTAGATCCAAAAAATTTATCTGTTTCTGATCATATCTGTATGTAAAACGTAAGTTATATTCATTTGAATTAATATAACTGATGAAGTCAGGTATGGCAGACACATCGGCGGTCCAAATAATAAGTAAATCGTCGATGTATCTGCCATACCAACCAATCTGTAAATGAAAAGGATTAGAGACTGAAAATATATAGTTATGTTCCCAAAAAGCCATGACAAGGTTAGCCAAAGAAGGTGAAAATTTGGCACCCATGGCAACTCCAGATCGCTGTAAATAATAACGGGAATCAAACGTAAAAAAATTATGTGTCATGAGAAAAAACGTGACCTGCAAAATATACTGCTTCAAATCTGTGGAATAATTACTGAAATTGTCAAGATGGAATTTGAGACCCTGCATGGCTAAACTGTGGGGGATACACGTGTATAACGAGACTACATCACAGCAAAGCCATGCAGAATCAACTGTCCACTTTTTATCTGCAAATAGTCCCAAAACTTCCTTTGAATCTTTAATGTATCCTGGGATTCTACCCACAAGCGGCTGCAATAGCGAGTCCACCCACTCACAAAGATGTTCGTTGGCTGAACCTATTCCAGAGACTATTGGTCTCAAAGGAGGAATAGCTTCATTCTTATGCACTTTTGGTAGTCCGTGCAAAATGGGACAAATAGGATCTTGTACTACCAAGTAGTCAAACTGTTTCTTCGTTAGGATGCCAAGACTGTAGCCTTCCTCTATTATTTTATCCGCTTTATTTTTAAAGTCATTAGATGGATTAACCTTAAGTTCCGTATATGTTGTCACATCCGATAAAAGTTCCATAATTTTTGAATCATAATCTGTGGTATTAAGTACCACCACAATTCCACCCTTATCGGACATTTTTATTGTTATATCCTTATTATTTTGCAATTGTTGTAAAGCATCCCATTGTTTGCGCGAGAAATTACTTCTAGACCTGATTTTACCAGAGGTTATATCATTATCTAAGATTTTTAGTTCTCGCTCCAACACCTCCTGGAATCTGTCCATGCAATCAGATCTAGACTGAATGGGATAAAAATACGGATTTTTAGTGGTGAAATTGTGGGATTGATCCGTTGTTGCTCCATCAGAAAGATTTTCATAACTTAAGGTTTGCAAGGTAACAAGTGAAATTTGATCTTGAAAATCCAAACCTCGAAATTCATTGATATGTGCAGTAACCTCATGTTCCTGATGTTGGATATCCAGATCCTCCGAATTATTCAAAAAATGTTTCTTAATGGTTAAATTACGTATAAATTTATTTACATCCAGAAGAGTGGTGAATAAATCAAATTTTTGACTTGGAACAAAGTTTAATCCTAAGGATAAAACTGCAAGTTGATCCTGAGTTAAAGGGTGGGACGATAGATTCAAAACATTTTCGTTCATTTGAAAAGACGCTTCCTGTTGCGGGTGACAACTCCTTGATTTCCTGCGGTGTTTCCTGCCACCGCGTCTCTGGCGTTTTTTGAGTGGCGGAAAAATTTCTTTCTTCCCATGTTTGCTGTGTCATTTAAAGATACATCTGATACACTAGGGTTGTTATCCGAAGAGTCTGGATCAGACGAAGTGAAATTCACATGCGATTTTGCTGCTGTATGCCTGCGGTGAGTCTGATTGCGCTTTAAAATGGACTTCGGGGTTCTATTTAAATTCTCCCATTGTCCCCATTCATACACCTTATTGGTGGCATAATCGTTCAGATCTCTGGTGAACTTCCTCTTCTTTCTTTCCATAATATCTTCCTCTAATGCTGAAACATTTTCATGCATTTTATTTATGAGGGACTCAAATTGTGACAGCGCTTTAAACTGTATTAAGGACGAGTTCACATCATCCATTTGTTTCTGTATTTCCTTAAGTCTGGTATCCTCATATTTAACAATAAGTTTCATTAAATTCAACGAGCAATTGCTCAAGATATTATTCCACTCTTCCATAAAGTCAGGTGAATACACAGTAGTGGGTAATTTTCTGATACGCAAGCCACGCGGAACCATATCCTTAGCCAGATAATTATTTAAAGTAGTTCAGAGGCGTAGCTAGAGCTTTTGCCGCCCGGGGCTTTTCCCGAGTTTGGCGCCCCCCCCATCCCGGCTCAATACCAATACACACAAAGGTTACCAAAAATGGTTTTCCTGTTTTGTAGAACTTAAACTGGGCCTAATGGTGTCACCCCCACATGCCAAACCTGTGACTTAATACCACCACACCATGACCAGACCACATAGTGACCGAATAATACTACATACAAGGGACAAATACCACAACACCATTTCCAGACCACATATTACCACCACATAGTGACTGAATACTACAATACTGATCAGTAATAAAAAAAAAAACCACAATACTATCACCATAAGTGCCAGTATTCACAGGAGATCTGTACTTAGTATGCAGTGTCTGTGTAGAGGTAATACAGAGATCACTGGTGACATTATACACAGGACCTCTATATAGTATACAGTGCATAGTGTCAGTGTTTAGGTAACACTGACTCACCAGTGACGTCTCTAGGTGAAGTCCTTCATCTTTCATCCAGCACAGACCGCCATCATTCCTTCCAGCCAGGACTCGTCTCTGCAGGAAATAACACAGTTATCTCGAGCTCCGCTTGCAGAACACATTACTTAATTTTTCACAACTTCTACATTACACCACATGAAGACAAAAAGGCGATATAGTGTCACTCTGCACAATAACAGTACCGCTCCCCCATTTAAAACAGTATACTCAAAAAATAAAATAAATACATCACTGCAGTAATAATATCCCTTAATTAGCCCCTATGGTACCACTATTCCCCACCCTGGCCCCGTTTATCTCATTCCTGGCTCCAGCCATATGTTCTCGTATCCTGCACTCATGACTATCCATTCTACCCCATATGATCTCCCCATCCTGCCCCACCAGCCTCCATCGTATCCGTCCTGCCCCATGATCCAATCCTGCCCCATGTCTCCAATCATGCCCCAAGTCCTGCCCCCAGTGTGTCCAGCAATCTGCCCCAGTGTCCAGCATTGCCCCAGTGTGTCCAGCAGTCTGCCCCAGTGTGTCCATCATATTACCCCCAGTGTGTCCAGCATATTACCCCCAGTGTGTCCAGCATATTACCCCCAGTGTGTCCAGCATATTACCCCCAGTGTGTCCAGCATATTACCCCCAGTGTGTCCAGCATATTACCCCCAGTGTGTCCAGCATATTACCCCCAGTGTGTCCAGCAATCTGCCCCAGTGTGTCCAGCAATCTGCCCCATGGTCTCCTGTATTGCCCCAGTGTGTCCAGCATTCTGCCCCATGGTCTCCAGTATTGCCCCATTGTGTCCAGCATTCTGCCCCATGGTCTTCAGTATTGCCCCAGTGTGTCCAGCATTCTGCCCCATGGTCTCCAGTATTGCCCCAGTGTGTCCAGCAATCTGCCCCATGGTCTCCAGTACTGCCCCAGTGTGTCCAGCAATCTGCCCCATGGTCTCCAGTATTGCCCCATTGTGTCCAGCATTCTGCCCCATGGTCTTCAGTATTGCCCCAGTGTGTCCAGCATTCTGCCCCATGGTCTCCAGTATTGCCCCAGTGTGTCCAGCAATCTGCCCCATGGTCTCCAGTACTGCCCCAGTGTGTCCAGCAATCTGCCCCATGGTCTCCAGTATTGCCCCGGTGTGTCCAGCATTCTGCCCCATGGTCTTCAGTATTGCCCCAGTGTGTCCAGCATTCTGCCCCATGGTCTTCAGTATTGCCCCAGTGTGTCCAGCATTCTGCCCCATGGTCTCCAGTATTGCCCCAGTGTGTCCAGCAATCTGCCCCATGGTCTCCAGTACTGCCCCAGTGTGTCCAGCAATCTGCCCCATGGTCTCCAGTATTGCCCCGGTGTGTCCAGGATTCTGCCCCATGGTCTTCAGTATTGCCCCAGTGTGTCCAGCAATCTGCCCCATGGTCTCCAGTATTGCCCCGGTGTGTCCAGCATTCTGCCCCATGGTCTCCAGTATTGCCCCAGTGTGTCCAGCAATCTGCCCCATGGTCTCCTGTATTGCCCCAGTGTGTCCAGCATTCTGCCCCATGGTCTCCAGTATTGCCCCATTGTGTCCAGCATTCTGCCCCATGGTCTTCAGTATTGCCCCAGTGTGTCCAGCATTCTGCCCCATGGTCTCCAGTATTGCCCCGATGTGTCCAGCAATCTGCCCAATGGTCTCCAGCATTGCCCCCAGAGTCAGACATAAAGAAAAAAAAAAAAAAAGTAAAATCCTCACCTCTCCCGCTCCTAGCGCAGGTCCGGTGCAGCCAGTCAGCGTCTCTCCGGCTCTGCGACGCTCAGGACAGAGAGGCGCGCACAGTAGTGACGTCATCGCGCCCTCTGCTCTGAGACGTCGCAGAGTCAGAGGACGCTGTAGCTGCCGGCGCCGCAAGAACCAGGAGAGGTGAGTATAGAGCGGGGGGCGGGGGCCCGGGGGTGGGGGGAGCCTGGTCGTGGCGGCGGACGGCGCCGCCCGAAGATTTAAAGGGGCGTCTTTTTTTTTTTTTTTTCTTTCTCCTGCAGCGCCGGCCGCCCCCCGCATTGTGCCGCCCGGGGCGGACCGCCCCCCCCGCACCCCCCTTCCTACGCCACTGAAGTAGTTTGGTCCCACCAAACTTTAGTCTCTTGTGAGAGCAATTTCTCTAAACTGTTCACCCCATCCTGCAAATCTGGCATAATGTTAGAGTCAATAGTGTCATGAGAAAACACATGTGCTGCCTTCTGAGATCTGTCTCGGCATAGATCAGTAGCCATAGCTAAATTTTCAAGGAAAATCCTTTTTTTCCTAATAAATGTGCTTCTTGGATATAAGCATAAAATGTGCAGACATTCAAATGGGAGTAATTCCTCGGAGCAACGGCAATCAAAATTGTAGACACATAGAAAAAAGCAAAAAGCCAGCTCACCAGGCAGCTACAGCAGGTGCACGGAACTTCCACGTTGATCCACGTAGTGTTAGATAGGAAGACGAAAAAAAGCTTTGTTCCAGCTCCAGAGTTTAAAAATTAAGTCCTTTATTGGTACATGATAAAAGCATAAGCTGGAAAACTCTCCACAGCACAATAGGAAATGAGCTACGCGTTTCGATCCTTGCAGATCTTTGTCAGAGCTACAAATGAATAAAACTAATAATACTATATAGCCACCACCAGCCAATAGACATCAATCCCCAAATCACATGACAGAAAAGAAAAAAATTTCAAAGAGCGAATAACAATATGAAACAAAGAAGGAAAAAATGTTACACATATGGATTAAAAATTTGTATGAACATTTGACTCGGATCAGTGAAAACCTACATGATATAGAGAGGTCTGGTGAGTCTGTTCGTTCAGTGTCGGCAGCCTCCAGGCATTTCATTATCCAGCACTCTGGCAGTACTAAAAGTTTCCGTGCTTATGGAATAGAACGTGTTAAAAAACCAGTGCGGGGAGGGGATTCCAGACGCTGTCTGTTGATGCGTGAGGCATTTTGGATTTATCACCTGAGCACTCGTTTCCCTGCTGGTCTCAACAAGCGCAATGAATTAATGTATCATTATTAGTGTCTCTGTCCTGAATATTTGAAACTAATGTGCTTTTTATATGTTTAATATGTTCATACAAATTTTTAATCCATATGTGTAACATTTTTTCCTTCTTTGTTTCATATTGTTATTCGCTCTTTGAAATTTTTTTCTTTTCTGTCATGTGATTTGGGGATTGATGTCTATTCGCTGGTGGTGGCTATATAGTATTATTAGTTTTATTCATTTGTAGCTCTGACAAAGATCTGCAAGGATCGAAACGCGTAGCTCGTTTCCTATTGTGCTGTGGAGAGTTTTCCAGCTTATGCTTTTATCATGTACCAATAAAGGACTTAATTTTTAAACTCTGGAGCTGGAACAAAGCTTTTTTTCGTCTTCCTACAATAATCTTGAACAATACAAGTCACAACTGGTACAAGAGGAGAGAGGACCCTGCCCGCGAGGGCTCACATTCTACAAGTACTATGAGAACATTATACTGTGTGTGGGAGTATGGAGGTACTATGAGAACATTATACTGTGTGTGGGAGTATGGCGGTACTATGAGAAAATTATACTGTGTGTGGTGGGATGGAGGTACTATGAGAACATTATACTGTGTGTGGGGGTATGGCGGTACTATGAGAACATTATATTGTGTGTGGTGGGATGGAGGTACTGTAGGAACTCTATACTGTGTGTGGGGGTATGGCGGTACTATGAGAACATTATACTGGGTGTGGGAGTATGGAGTACTATGAGAACATTATATTGTGTGTGGTGGGATGGAGGTACTGTAGGAACATTATACTGTGTGTAGGGGTATGGCGATACTATGAGAACATTATATTGTGTGGGGGGGTATGGCGGTACTGTAGGAACATTATACTGTGTGTGAAGGTATGGCAGTAGTGTGAAAATACCTTTTTTACGAGAGATGCCAGTACTGTGGAAACATTATACTGTGTGAGGCATCATATATATTGCATAAAGGGTGTAAAAAGGAGAGTCATAAAAAAGACTCCTCAGGGCTGTGCTGCATTTGTACAAATACTGCCATCTGCCGTCCAGACGGGACCATGTGAAATCAATGGGAAGAGGGAGGTTTCAGGGAGGAAGAGTCTAGATGGTGCACCTGGTCAGGAGACCTTGATGACGCAGTTACTGATATTATAAAGGCCAGAGCCCAAAAGGCAGAACAGATTTGGCACCAAGGAAAGGAAAGGGGTGCGGGGAAGAATCTGAGGTACCAGCTCATGGTAAAGTGCCCGAGGCAGCTGGGTGTGGGGCAGAACCCTGCTTACAGGGCATAATGGGGGCATTACACTGTGTGGGGGCCAAGAAAGGGGCCCTGTACTAGGAGAACAACCCGTTCCCTCACTTCCTGTCCTCCATAGTTGGGTCGTATGTATCTATTACAGGAAACAGAACAAAAACGTTATGATTCTTATAAAGTGGCAACAAAAACACCAAAAGAGTCTCAGTGCAGAAGGGGTTAATGTCTCCCGCGCTCAATAATGAGGAATCTCCAGCACCTACCTCCACCTGCAGAGCCGCACTCCACATATATGGCTGCTCTGTGCGCACAGGACCTGTGATGAGGTCACAGGAGGGGAGGAGTCAGGGGTCACATGATCAGGGACCTCAGGGAATGATATCCGTTAGTGATGGGCAGTCCGGCTCTTTTTTAAATAAAATTAGATTTTACACTGTCAGGCTGCCGTCACCCTATCAGTATTTGGTCAGGATTTTACCTCAGTATTTGTAGCCAAAACCAGGAGTGGAACAATTAGAGGAAAAGTATAATAGAAACATGTGCACCACTTCTGTATTTATCACCCACTCCTGGTTTTGGCTACAAATACTGGTGTAAAATACTGACCAAATCCTGATAGTGTGACGGCAGCCTCATGGTTCCAGGCCTTTGCCTGTACGGTGACAGCCTCATTATACCCCTGTATACGGATCTAGTGAAGCAGTACAGACTGTTTTTTAGCATTGCGGTTTCCTCAGATTATTCGCTCTTGTGAACAGGCCCGTGCTACTCGGTTGTAGTTCTAACCTGTATTACTGTGTAATATGTGGCGTTTTTGTACATGTCCTTTCTGAATTAGTAAGTAAACAGTAAAGTTGCAACTTGCATTTTACATACCGGGAACAGTTATAATCTAATATATTGGAAAATAGAAACCCAAAAATACCCCATGTATGTTTGCCAAGGACAATAAAGGGACAGCTGCAAACATAACAGTTATCCTAATCACCGCACACAATGCAGATAAATCCCATAAAAATTTAACTTTATTAATACATTTAAAAACAATGAATCGAAACAGGTACACAAAAGCACAGGTATAGACAATACAACACTAAGTGGCAGTACATGAAAGGGGCCCAAGGTACCACCCACCGCCGAAGCATACCAAACTCAAAGTCTATTGGACATCAATCCATAAATATGGGCAAAGGTATACAAAGCACTGGTACTATGACCCGATATCCAAAGGGCAAGAAAGTATCACAAAATAGTATGACGTACATTACCTGGTATACTCAGCAATGGAGGGCCAAGAGCCCACCCCAACGCGCGTTTCGGAGCCACAGACCAGCTCCTTCCTCCTTCGATTCATTGTTTTTAAATGTATTAATAAAGTTAAATTTTTATGGGATTTATCTGCATTGTGTGTGGTGATTAGGATAACTGAATTAGTAAGTGTTGTGATATATGTTGGTGCTGTATAAGATTGTAATTCGTAAAAATAAAGGCATGCTGCAAGCACTGTGCTAACACGCACACTGTATACACATACACTGTACAAACACACGAACACACACTGTACAAACACAAAAATATGTAAGCAAAGCATATGGAATAGTAAACTCAGTTTATTTCAACACAACCTGGAACAGAAATGTATAAATGCTACTATACCGTGGTATCAACTTCTGCTGCAGGTGGTGCACAGCACTACAAATCCCAGCAAGTCAAACAGAATATGGCAATGCAACCCTAGTTACATACCAACTTTATTAACAGTTAAGTTAGGGTTCGTTCACATTACGTTTTGGAGTCCGTTAGACGGATTACGTTGCACCGCAGCATTAACGCGGTGTAACGTAGTCCGTCTAACGCCGCCATTATCCCCTATGTCGGACACATCGCTAGCGCATGCCCACAATGGGTGTGCGCTAGGGATGTGCCGTCAATGAGTGACGGACCCGGAGACGCGGGCTGCAGCGTGCCTGCAGGGGGGGCATGTAGTGACTGGGGGGCCATGTGCGTGCCTGCAGGGGGCATGTAGTGACTGGGGGGCCATGTGCGTGCCTGCAGGGGGCATGTAGTGACTGGGGGGGCCATGTACATGCCTGCAGGGGGGGGCATGTAGTGACTGGAGGGCCATGTGCGTGCCTGCAGGGGGCATGTAGTGACTGGGGGGCCGTGTGTGCCATATAGAGAGAGGGGGGTCATGTACGTGCCAGCAGGGTGGCTTATAGTGACAGGGGGGCCATATCCAGGATGAGATGGGGGGGCAGTGTGCCAGGATGGGGGTTATATAGATACCAGGATGAGGGACATATATATGATTTGTAAGATGGACACTGGCATTATGTGATAGACCCCCATTTAACATAAAATTATATTTTTCTCTTTTTCTTCATCAAATTTGGGGGTGCGTCTTATAATCAGGTGCGTCTTATAAAGCTAAAAATATGGTATATACCGTATTTAAGCCACAGACAACAAGCAGTTTCTTCCTCAGAGTCGGCAGCTGAATACGTTCCTCATAGACTCATCTTCCATAACGCTAATTCTCGTCTCATTTACCGACACTGGAATCAGCATTAGCAATACTGCAGGAGATATTCATTACACGTGACAGGAGAAATAACTACTTCATGATGAGGACGACATCTTCATCTTCTACTACGGCTCTAGAAACAGATTTGTCCAGAGTCCGTCATTGACTCCATCACCACCGGCCGTCTATATGAAGGTTTCCGGTCTTCCCCGCACTGTAATCTTCTATCTATAGGGGACATTACTAATATATGGGGGCACGCGGGGCCAGTAGTAATATATGGGGCACGCGGGGGCCAGTAGTAATATATGGGGCACGCGGGGGCCAGTAGTAATATATAGGGGGAAAGCGGGGGCCAGTAGTAATATATGGGGGCACACAGGGGACAGTAGTAATGTAACGGAGGCACGCGGGGGCCAGTAGTAATATATGGGGGCACTCGGGGGCCAGTAGTAATATATACGGGGGCCAGTAGTAATATATACGAGAGCACACGGGGGCCAGTAGTAATATACGGGGGCACACAGGGGCCAGTAGTAATATACGGGGGCACCAGGGGGCCAGTAGTAATATACGGGGGCCAGTAGTAATATATGGGGGCCAGTAGTAATATATGGGGCACACAGGGGCCAGTAGTAATATATGGGGGCACGCAGGAGCCAGTAGTAATATATCGGGGCACGCGGAGGCCAGTAGTAATATACGATGCCAGTAGTAATATATGGGGCACGCGGGGGCCAGTAGTAATATATGGGGGCACGCAGAGGCCAGTAGTAATATATACGGGGGCCAGTAGTAATATATACGGGGGCACACGGGGGCCAGTAGTAATATACGGGGGCACACGGGGGCCAGTAGTAATATACGGGGGCACACGGGGGACAGTAGTAATATACGGGGGCACACGGGGGCCAGTAGTAATATATGGGGGCCAGTAGTAATATATGGGGCACGCGGGGGCCAGTAGTAATATACGGGGGCCAGTAGTAATATACAGGGGCACATGGGGGCCAGTAGTAATATACAGGGCCAGTAGTAATATATGGGGCACGCAGGGGCCAGTAGTAATATATGGGGGCACGCAAGGGCCAGTAGTATTATACGGGGCCAGTAGTAATATACAGGGGCACATGGGGGCCAATAGTAATATATAGGGGCACACAGGGGCCATAGTAATATATGGGGGCACACGGGGGCCAGTAATAATATATGGGGCACACAGGGGTGTTATGATCAGGTGGCCTTGGAGCAGCATGAAATGACCTTCGCTGGAGCAGTGGTAACTTTACTGACCGCAATCCCTGATCCTATCACCGCAACTAGAAGTAGCCGTAGGGTGTGCCTAACCAGACCTAGACACCTTGACACAGCCTAAGGACTAAATATCCCTAAAGATGGAAATAGGAAAACTCTCTTGCCTCAGAGTAGACCCCCAAAGGATAGGTAGCCCCCCACAAATAATGACTGTGAGTAGGAGAGGAAAAGACACAGGCAGACAGAAAACAGGGATAAGCAAAGGAGGCCACTTCTACCTAGATAGGAAAGGATAGTACAGGATACTATGCGGTCAGCATAAAACACTACAAAATATCCACAGCAGAAAAATACAAAAACTCCACCACTGTTGTGAATTCCGTTCTTGGTTGTAAGTAGTATTTTTGTGAGTTCTGCTCTTGGGCTCCTCCTGTGGTCTTTAGTGGTATTGCTGCTTCTTGGATTTAGCTTCTCAGCTGTTTCCTTTGTCTTTTGGGCTCGGCTATATTAGTCTGGCCTTAGCCCTCAATCAATTCCAGTTGTCAATTGTCTCTGCCTGGAGTCATTGCTCTTTGGATTGTCCTGACTCTCTGACCAAGTTCTGCAAAGCTAAGTCCTTCTATGTCCTTTGTGGTTCACTTATTGTGGACTTGTTGTTTTGTACTGTCTTGTTTTTTGCTCATTTGTCCAGTTTATCAGTATGGATCTATTTAGCTAAACTGGAAGCCCTGGGCAGCAGAGTTTGCCCTCCACACCTTTAGTTAGGTGTGGAGATTTTTGCATTTCTCTGTGGTGGACTTTTTCTAGTTTTTTCTACTGACCGCACAGAGCTCTTTTCTGTACTTTCCTTTTTAGCTAGAAGTGGCCTTGGGGATTTTCTCTGAGGCAAGATAGTTTTCCTGCTTCTATCTTTAGGGGAAGTTTGCTCTTAGGCTGTGACGAGTTGCCTAGGGAGCGTTAGGAGCAATCCACGGCTGCTTCTAGTTGTGTGTTGAGCTTAGGGTCTGCGGTCAGTATAGATACCACCTGCTCAGAGCTAGTCTCATGTGGCTCCATAATCACCAGACCATAACAGTACAACTGGCCAAAATTGAACTGAATGCCTCTCAAAAGAAGGAAAAGAAAAGGAGTTGTGAGTCTTTTTTTTTCTCTTGGGTTTGTTTTGTCTTTTTTTTTTCCTCTTGATTTCTGGGTGATTCTGGATTTGGATGCAGGCACGGATGTTCAAGGGTTATTTTCTCGTGTGGATCAGCTTGCTGCAAGAGTACAGAATATCCAAGATTTTGTTGTTCAGACTCCGGCGTTAGAGCTTAGAATTCCTACTCCGGATTTGTTTTACGGGGATAGATCTAAGTTTCTGAACTTTAAAAATAATTGCAAATTGTTTTTTGCTCTGAAACCCCGTTCCTCTGGTGATCCCATTCAGCAAGTAAAGATTGTTATTTCTCTGCTACGTGGCGATCCTCAGGACTGGGCATTCTCTCTTGAGTCAGGGTATCCGGCATTGCTTAATGTAGATGCATTTTTTCAATCGCTGGGATTATTGTACTACGAACCTAACTCTGTAGAGCATGCTGAGAAAACACTGTTGGCCCTGTGTCAGGGTCAGGAAGCAGCAGAGTTATACTGCCAGAAATTTAGAAAATAGTCTGTGCTCACTGGATGGAATGAGGACGCTCTGGCAGCCATTTTCAGGAAGGGTCTTTCTGAAGCCCTTAAAGATGTTATGGTGGGGTTTCCCACGTCTATTGGTTTGAGCGAATCTATGTCTCTAGCCATTCAGATTGATCGTCGCCTGCGTGAACGCAAAGTGGTGCACCATATGGTAGTGTCCTCAGAGCAGAGTCCTGAGTCCATGCAATGTGATAGGATTTTGACTAGAGCGGAACAGAGGGGATACAGACGTCAGAATGGGTTGTGTTTTTACTGTGGTGATTCAGCTCATGCTATTTCTGATTGCCCTAAGCTTATTAAGAGGGTCGCTAGATCTGTTACCATTAGTGCTGTGCACCCTAAATTTCTCCTGTCTGTAACCCTGATTTGCTCATTGTCATCTTTTTCTGTCATGGCATTTGTGGATTTAGTCGCTGCTCTGAACTTAATGGACTTAGAATTCGCTAGGCGCTGTGGTTTTTCTTTGCAGCCTTTGCAGAGTCCCATAGCCTTGAGGGGTATTGATGCTACACCATAGGCCAAGAATAAACCTCAGTATTGGACTCAGCTGACTATGTGCATGACTCCTGCACATCAGGAAGATTGCCGTTTTCTGGTGTTGCATAATTTACATGATGATGTTGTACTGGGTTTTCCATGGTTACAAGTACACAATCCAGTGCTGGATTGGAAATCAATGTCTGTGACTAGTTGGGGTTGTCAAGGGGTACATAGTGACGTTCCTCTGATGTCTATTTCCTCTTCCCCCTCTTCTGATGTTCCTGAATTTTTGTCGGATTTCCAGGATGTATTCGATGAGCCCAAGTCCAGTTCCCTTCCTCCACACAGGGACTGTGATTGTGCTATTGACTTAATTCCTGGTTGTAAATTCCCTAAGGGCCGACTTTTCAATATGGTGGCCAAGTGCCAGAATAGGCGCATCTTCCAGATGTGCCTTTTCTGGGGTGGCTGGGGGCAGATGTTTTTAGCCAGGGGGGGCCAATAACCGTGGACCCTCTCCAGGCTATTAATATCTGCCCTCAGTCACTGGCTTTACTACTCTGGCGGAGAAAATTGCGCGGGAGCCCACGCCAATTTTGTCCGCCATTTAACCCTTTAATTTAATAGCTAGAACGGCCAAATTTTGCATATACACACTACTAACATTAGTAGTGTGGAATATGCAAAAAAAAAAATGGTGATATGAGATGGTTTACTGTATGTAAACCATGTCACATATCATGTCGGGTTTAGGAAGGAGATAGCAAAAGCCGGTAATTGAATTACCGGCTTTAAAGCTATCTAGCGCTGTATGAAGTAATAATATACATACATATATGTGTGTACTGACATATATATATATATATATATATATATATTTTTTTTTTTTTTTTTTTTAATTTTATTTATTTTTTTTTTTTACACATGGATCCCTTGTATAGCCGTATGTCGGTTTTGCAAGCCTGCGAGAAAAACACGCAGTACGGATGCCATACAGATTACATACGGAGGATGCCATGCGCAAAAAACGCTGACACACCCTGCCTACGGAGGAGCTACGGACCACTATTTTGGGGACTTTTCAGCGTATTACGGCCGTAATATACGGACCGTATTGTCTTACGCTGAGTGTGACTCCAGTCCCAGGAGTTACGTCGGCGTATTCAAAAACATCTGTCCACCATCAACACCGCATCCTTGGACTCTCATAAGAGCAAGGTCCTCACTACGGTGGCCTCCCACTAGTTTTCACAGCATGCCGGCAAGTGTCCGGGCACTCAAATAGTGGGTCTTGAGCACATTAGAGGTTCAGGGAGGGGTGGATCGTTCGAGAACAAACTTTTACAGTCGGCAGCCTGATGGATTTTTGAGCTTCAATCTACAGCACCATCGGGCATTAATGAGGATCTTCTTTTTACAGGGTGCCTCGGCTGACTGTCTTGACCCTGCTGTTTCTTCTTTGCTAACTTGGCCCTATGTTCTTTTCAGGATATTAACTCAAATAGAGAGCACACACCACCATGAATCAATATGTAAATATATACAACTTTATTGAATTAAATACATAAAAGTACATGGGATATGACAGGGGTTTAGCCAAAACATGGGTGGGACCACACAAGGGGGCCAGGCACCAGCAGGTGTATATAAATATAAAGGGTTAATTAAAATTGCTCCATAGTGTGCCAATAGCCACCATAAGTATACGAACCAATGTACAAGTGCACACCGTAGAACAAACAGAGATCAGAAGGGCTGTATACCACAGGATGTATACATGGTCGTCTGTATAGCCATACTCGCCTTCAGATCCATGCTGCATGGTGAGAACCACAGGATCTATGGCCTCTACAATGTTTGCTGACAGGGCCGCTGGATACTGATCACATTTCTACTAATTACAATATATTCAACGGATATGTTCCAGCGTCATGCACATCCAGGAAGCTTGGGATTGGTCTTTATCATGGTGGACTCTCCAACCAGCACCACATTTGTCCCTATTATTATATCGACTGGACCTCTGATTTGGCATTTGAGGAGCTACAGCATCACGTCATTAGTACTCACATGGACTTTTGGATCTCATTTGGGGAATTGGGAATCTTGCCCACTCGTATATGTATGTCTGGGACCTTTACTTTTACATGTAGGCACATGCCCTAGTTTTGTGCATTATACCTGTATGCTTTTCAAGTCGCAATATACATGGCTTTAGGCTTTCCGTTGGCACCGCTAATTGTGGGAATCATGTTCTGATACCTCCTTTGTATGCTTGGATTCTCCATCTTCCTGTACTTGGTTTGGTCTGCATTCCCCCTTTTTCTTGGGTTCACCATGGGGTATCTTTACTCAATAATACCCTTGGTGCCAAGTAGTTATATAGTCATCTCCACTGTTTCCTCTAGCCTTACATATAGAACCTGCGTTCTTTTATGCTACATGTATTGCCCCTTTTTTCAGCAGGTGGGGCTACTCCTTTGTGCCCTTTCTGTGCAATATTTTCACATTGTATTATGCACACCTGTAATATGCAATAAATCCATATCATAACAAGTTACCATTATTACTAGTTATTTTATGTTTACCTAATCCATTTCTTTTCTACAGATTCCTAGTGTCCACACATATCAAGTGGGACACTCCCAGTATCCAGTTTAACAATCGTTTATCCCTACCCTTTTGTGTCCTTTCACCTCCCTATTAACCAACCCTAATGTGCATGTCTATTGTCATCATCATTATCACTGTCTAGCATTGTTGTCCATGTTCGTCATCCCTCATTTCCTTCTTTTTCTTTACATTGTGTATGCCCTGCAGTGGTATTTTACACTTCTTTATGTTGTGTCCTGCATAGTTTTTTCCCCCTTTTGTGGGCACTACATTTCCTTTTATCCATGGTTCATGATTCACTGCGCTGAACCTCTTTAGCGCATGTGCATTGTGTACTATGGGCAGAGACGTCTGCCTGCACGGCTCCTTGCCCTCATGCTGTGTCATTTCCTCTTCCGGTCCCTGGCTTGCCTAGCTCCTGCACCTGATCATACCAAAAGGTATATAAACTGCTATTGATCATTTTACCTACATCTTCCCACTGTACCCGAAGTGCGGCGTCTGGACCGGAAGTGACGTATCGCCGCTGTACTAGAGTATCCGCGCATGTGCGGTGAGCGCTGGTAGTTACGCACATGTATGGGCATATGTATGCCAGAGGTTGGGTGTGCTAGAAAGCGGTCACATGTATGGGAGAGCCAATGAAGATGTATGGTGCTAGTGATTGTATGTAGACATGGACATGGGGATGCCTGGAAGGGGTATAGGATAATATGGTCACGTATAAGAAGATTAAGTAGGACAATTGGGTCAGGAGGACTATCAGGAAGCTAGTGAAGGCAGAACTGTATGTGGGAAGAATACCAGTTTAAAGGAATGGGCACATTATTGATGTACATAATGGATCTTAGTCCTGTGGGCTGAAGGTAATGGAGGGGGTATATTAAAGTGAACTCTCCTAATATACCGTAGACTCAAAGTGTCTGGAAGGAAAACAAAAGCTTAGTGAAGTATTACAACAACCAATCTATTTCTCTATTAAGTCCTTTGGGGGTAAAGGTCTCCAGTTTATGGATCCAGAATGTTTACCTCAATTTAAGTTGTTTAATGTGATTACCGCCCCTCCTTGGTCTGGGTACCTGTTCGATTATCTGATACTTCAATTGTGCTACCGTGTGTCTGAATTTAACAAAATGCTCCTGGATGGGCAGCCATGTTTTCCCACAGCGGATGGTAGATTTGTGGCTTGCTATACAGTCCTTGACTTTTCGGGCCACATGGTCCGTTTTACCAGCACCTCCATGACCTTGACCTGAGTGCACACCATTATTCCCTTTTACATGTTAAAAGGAGCGCGAGAGTTCGGAGAGATGATCCCTGGTCCATGCATTTTTGGCTAACAGGCGGCGCTCATAGCAATCCAGCAGTGACAATCATAGACTTCTGCTGGAGATCTCTGGTTGTCATGCCAACCCATCGGTGGCCCGCGATCATGTGACAGGGTCACTGATGGGCGGGATTTCCAGTGCGCTTGCTGACATGTGCCACAGAAGATGTGGCTCAGTGCTGGAGCCCACATGAAGGGAGGGAGTCCGACCTCTGCGTACATTTACGCCTGATGTCGGAAAGGGGTTACAGGGGATTGTTTTTACAAAGACAAAAGTGGTAATCAATCATGTATACATACAAATAATTACAAAAATACACACCTTACAATGTTAAATAGTATATAGTTAAGACAAGAAAATATAATTTGTGTAAACCATGTGTAGATATAAAAATTCAGGCAAATATCAAATGTAGCTCCACCTAGTGGCTATGTGCAAAAGTGCCATCATAGAGTAAAATGTATCCTAAGAGAGCGTCACCATCAAGGTTGAAATGAGATTAAAGGGAAGGTGCTTATTTATTGTAAAAATGAAAATTATCTAAAAAGATGTTTTCACTTAAGCTTGACTCTGTTATGTTTTTGTTTTTTTACTGTTTGAATGCAGCCACTGGGCTTTCCATTTTACCTTGCAGATCTGCATTGGCTGCTGAATGAGACTTTCTGTCCTCAAATACGGCAGTCCCTGGGCATAGGAGACAGCAGTTGGATGCCGACCCTATCTCTAATATTGCAGCTGCATCAGCTGTAAACTGGGCACGTCTCAATTCACAGCTTTAGGTGTGGCCAGGCGCCATTTTATTAGAGGCCAACGCTATCCGCTGAGCTCCATATCGCAAACCCTATTCTGCCGGATGCTTTATTGTTGACTTCCAGCATAACAGGTCTTGGATGGTCACGCTGCGAATACTGGAGGAGCTGCAGGAGATCAGGACAGGATACCAAATGAGCTCCTGGAGACCCGATGAGCTGCTGACTTCTGTAGACCTGACGAGCTGCTGCCTGCTGTAGTCCCGTCAAGCTGCTGCCTGCTATAGACTTGATTAGCTGCTGCCTGCTGTAGATCCGATGAGCAGCTGACTGCTTGGGACCCGAGCTGCTGGCTGCTTGACACCCGACAAGCTGCTGCCTGCTGTAGATCCAACGAGCTGCTGCCTGCTGTAGACCCAACGAGCTGCTGCCTGCTGTAGACCCAACGAGCTGCTGCCTGCTGTAGACCCGATGATGTGCTGGAGACAAGACGACCTGCTGTATACCAGGGGTGCTGCAGCGACAACAGGAGTGGGGTGGTGACATCATCCATTGATAACTATCAGGGCTGCATAGGTAAAGGGCCAGGAATACAGATTTTTGTACTGAGGCAAAAATATGAGAGATGGTTGATGGTGTCAGGGGGGAAATAGCATATGGAGGTGGTGGATAGCATATACAGGGGGAGCTGACATATGAAGGTTGTGTGTGACATACAGGGGTGAGTTGGCATATGGAGGTTGTGCGTGGCATATACAGGGGTGAGCTGACATGGAGGTTGTGCATGGCATATACAGGGGAAGCTGGCATACGGAGGTTGTGCATGGCATATACAGTAGGAGCTAGCATATGGGGTTTGTGCGTGGCATACAGGGGTGAGCTGGCATATGGAGGTTGTGCATGGCATATACAGGAGGAGCTGACATATGGAGGTTGTCCATGGCATACACAGGGGTGAGCTGGCATATGGAGGTTGTGCATAGCATATACAGGAGGAGCTGACATGGAGGTTGTGCGTGGCATATACAGGGGTGAGCTGGCATATGGAGGTTGTGCGTGGCATATACAGGGGTGAGCTGACATACGGAGGTTATGCCTGGCATATACAGGGGAGCTGGCATATGGAGGTTGTGCAATGCATATACAGGGGGAGCTGACATATGGAGGTTGTGCATGGCATATACAGGGGAAGCTGGCATACGGAGGTTGTGCATGGCATATACAGTAGGAGCTGGCATATGGGGTTTGTGCGTGGCATACAGGGGTGAGCTGGCATATGGAGGTTGTGCATGGTATACAGGAGGAGCTGACATATGGAGGTTGCGCATAGCATACACAGGGGTGAGCTGGCATATGGAGGTTGTGCATGGCATATACAGGAGGAGCTGACATATGGAGGTTGTGCATGGCATATACAGGGGTGAGCTGGCATATGGAGGTTGTGCAAGGCATATACAGGGGGAGCTGACATGGAGCTTGTGTGTGACATACACAGGGGTAAGCTGGCATATAAAGGTTGTGCATGGCATATTCAGGGGGAGCTGACATATGAGGGTTGTGTGTGGCATATACAGGGGTGAGCTGACATATGGAGGTTGTGCGTGGCATATACAGGGGGAGCTGGCATTTGGAGGTTGTGATTGGCATATACAGTAGGAGCTGGCATATGGAGGTTGTGCATGGCATACAGGGGTGAGCTGGCATATGGAGGTTGTGCATGGCATATACAGGAGGAGCTGACATATGGAGGATGTGCGTGGCATATACAGGGGTGAGCTGACATGGAGGTTGTGTGGCATATACAGGGGTGAGCTGGCATATGGGGTTTGTGCATGGCACACTGCTCAGTGCGTGCGATGACAGGAGCTGCGCGATAGAGCACTGCAGGGTCATGCTGTCAGATGTCAGTGTGACCCCACAGCTGTGACTTTCACCTGCCGTAGTGCTACTGTCAGTCACAGCGCTGCGGGATAATGCCGGAAGAGGTAAGTGTGATCCCGAAGCCGACTGTGACCCGCAGCGGTGACCTGCGGTTAAAAAGCAGGCGCCGACCGATGAAACTGCTGCTCTCATCGGGCTGATGGGAGAGCAGTATCATCTGCCGGCGCCTGTGCTCACAATTTAAAAAAAAAAAAAAAAAATTAAAATTACATACACATTCACATAAAAATAGCCCATTATACTCACCTCACAACAAATCCCCGATGCCCTCATCTCCTAGAAATAATGTAAAATAATAAACCAACATATACTCCCTGTGCACCGTAGTCCAGGTAATCCGAGTGTCCCACGGCGATCTCACGTGTAAAACAGTTACATCGGAAGAGAGAGTGAGTGTGTCAGCATGACGGCGTGAATGTGAGCGTAAGCGTGTGAGCGTGAGCATCAGTGTGAGTGTCTGTGCATGAGTGAGTATGTGCTTGAGAGTGTGAGCATCAGTGTGTGTGTGTCAGCGTGAGTATGAGCATGAGTGAGCGTGAGAGCGTGTGTGTGAGCATGAGCGAGCGTGAGATCGTGTGTGTGAGCATGAGCGTCAGTATGTCAGAGCGTGAAAGAGCGTCAATGTGTGAGCATCAGCATGTGAGTGAGGGCATGAGCGCAACCTTGTGAGCATCAGCGCGTGAGTGTGAGCGTCTGCGTGATACGGTGTGTTCTGTCCTCACTAAATGAGACAGGCCCACGTAGCTATACAGTCAGCTAAACCGCTATACCGGGGTCCAATAAGGAGACTATGGTTGAGTCTGTGCTTTATTAAACGTAGTGGTATATTGATTTGGTGAAACTGTGAACAATGATATACATAGAATCAGTGAATGGTATAGAACAGATACATACTACACATGATGTACATTATGCATAACATTTAGAAAGCTAGTAACTGAACTAGAAGTACAACTGGTTAAGCTAGGCTAATATAGAGCAGGAATTCTCTAGAGAAAACATAAAGACATACCGGCAATGCAATCGCAAGGGGGATGAAGTGCAAGCGTCTTTCCTTGGAAGCAAACTAGAGGAAGTGAAAGGGAAATGGAGGGAAATGGAGGCTGAGCTACCATAATGCATTGCAAAGGGGGAGGAGAATGAAAAATGGAAAATACCAAAAACAGAAAATGGAACTGCCAACATGACTCTTACCGCTAGATGGAGCCAAAGCACTACAAACAAAGAAATGAATATATCAATACTGAGAAACCTGCAATTATGCAAACAGATAATTGGGGTAACAAATTTGATGGCGGAGACAGAACACTCCCGGTCTGGCTTCAACGGATGTCACTACTCCTTTCTTCTGAAGGCAACAATAGGACCAGTTCAGATACCGGTCTGGAAAATGTCTTAGGTTCATTCCCTTTTGTCATCCTTAGCTCAACTTTGCGGACGTTGCCGTCCTTGCTCGGGAACGTTGCGGTAACTAGACCAAGTGGCCACTGGTTCCGGTGAATCTGACAGTCTTTCACAAGAACAAGGTCACCTATGTTCAGATTAGGTTTAGTAGATTGCTACTTCGTACGTGGCTGCAGGGTAGACAAATATTATTTGCGTCACCTGTCCCAGAAAGTATTTGCAAGACTTTGTACCTGTCTCCATTGGCGCTTGTAGAGGTCCTTAGCGTCGAATCCTCCTGGAGGGGCACTGGACAGTCCCATTTTCTGGGTAAGTAGAGTAGATGGAGTCAATAACAAGGGCTCCTCAGGGTCGTTAGGAACTGGAACCAGGGGCCTTGCATTGATTATAGCTGCAGCTTCAGCCATGAAGGTGATTAGGCTTTCGTGGGTAAGCCTCGCTGCTCCTTCTTGAAGAGTGGAGTCAAGAATTCTCCGTACTAGACCAATCATTCGTTCCCAAGATCCTCCCATATGTGAAAAGTGAGGTGGGTTGAATGACCATGTGCAGCCTTGGTCACTGAGGAACCTCTCGAGAGTCTTATAGTTTAGATTTGAAGGTATTCCTAATTCCTTTGCTGCACCGACGAAGTTAGTACCTCTGTCTGAACGTATGTGCTTGATAGGACCACGGATGGCAATAAAACGTCTTAAGGCATTGATGAAGCTTGACGTGTAAAGGGACTCGATGACCTCTATGTGGACGGCTCTGATTGACATGCAAGTGAACATGACTGCCCAACGTTTACTTTTGGCTTGGCCGCCTCTTGTACGACGTGTAACAACTGATCAAGGCCCAAACACATGGAGACCAACGCTAGTAAACGGAGGGTCTGAGCTAAGTCTATCTGCTGGTAGGTCAGCCATCTTTTGGGTTTGAGTTGAACCACGAAGCTTACGGCAGGTAATACATTTGTAGATGACACTACTGATGAGTCTCTTTGCACCGATGATCCACACGCCAGCAGATCTGATGGCTCCTTCTGTAAATAGTTTTCCTTGGTGCTTGACCAGATTGTGGTAATGTTGTACGATTAGGTAGGCAACATGACATTTTCCGGGAAGTATAAGAGGGAATTTCTCCACAAACTCCATCTCAGCTTCTTTGAGTCGACCTCCTACTCTCAGTAGGCCGCTGTTGTCGATGAATGGGTCGAGTTTTCTCAATACGCTGCTCACTGGTATTGAAGCTTTGTTAATAAGACATTGGATTTCTGCAAAGTAGGTTTCTCTTTGAACAGTGAGGATTATATGATTTCTAGAGAACTCTAAGTCGGAGGTAACGTAGGTATTTTTACAAAAATGCCAACCTTTACATTTTTCTGTGCCACAAGTTCTGGTGGTCCTGAATGAGCGAGCTATATGAGTCAGGCAGGTAATGGCTCGAGTAAGTGACTTCCAACTTGAGAATCTGTCAAACCTGCAAGATCCAAGCTGGATAACAGAGGTCACTGTATGAAGGGTAGACACCTGAGGGCGTATTTCAGCATCTGAGTCCTCTCCTACTAGTTCAAAGGTGTCTGGAAAACATTCCTCAATGTACAATAGTTTTGGTCCAGAGAGCCACGTTGTGCTTCCTAGTCGACTTGCGTCAACTGCTCTAGTTGCATGATCCGCGGGATTCTGGTCTGTGGGTATGTAATGCCACTGCTTTGGATGAACTGATCTCCTGATTCGTAGCACTCTGTTATTGACATAAACGTAGAATCGCCTGGTTTCGTTGTGGATATATCCCAGGACTACTTTGCTGTCTGAGTAGAACTTGGCCTGTGTCAGGTCGATATCCATTTCGGATGTGATGAACTCCGCTAACTCAACGGCTAAGACTGCGGCACAAATCTCTAACCTGGGTATAGTGTGCTCTGGTTGTGGTGCGAGTTTGGCCTTTCCCATAATGAAACCAATGTGGCACTGACATTTGGAGTCTACGGTTTTGAGATAGGCAACAGCGGCAATTGCCTTGATAGAAGCATCTGCAAATACGTACAGTCTTTGGCTTTGTATTTCAGTAGATGGCACAGGGGAGTATGGTCTTGGCACATTCAGGTTGGAGAGTGCCGCTAACGAGTTCTTCCACTCTTCCCACTGGATCCTCTTATCAGGTGGCAGAGGTGCATCCCAGTCAGATGTTTCCCTAGTTAAGTCTCTTAGTAGGGCCTTGCCTTGTATAGTAACAGGAGCTGCGAAACCCAAGGGATCGTACAGACTGTTGATGGTAGACAGGACGCCTCTACGTGTGAAAGGCCTTTCTTGCTGGCTGAACTGAAAGGTGAAAGTGTCTGACTGTAGATTCCAGAGAAGCCCAAGGCTGTGTTGCATTGGTGCGGGGTCTGATCCCAGGTCCAGGTCTCTGAGACCATTACATAGGTCCTGAGAAGGGAACGCTTCCATGAGTTCTTGGCTGTTTGAGGCTATTTTATGAAGCCTAAGGTTCGAGCAGGCAAGCATGTCCTGGGCTCTCCTGAGAAGACTGATGGCTGTCTCATTTGAAGGCATGGCTTTTAGACAGTCGTCGACATAAAAGTCCTTTTCTATGAATTGTCTGACATCTGCTCCGTATTCTGCTTCTCCTTCCTGAGGCGACCTTTTGAGTCCGTAAATGGCAACTGCAGGTGAAGGACTGTTGCCAAAGATGTGCACTCTCATGCGATACTCTGTGATTTCTTTAGTAGGATCATTGTCTCTGTACCAGAAGAATCTTAGGAAGTTCATGTCTCTCTCTCTCACAAGGAAACAATGGAACATTTGCTGGATGTCAGCGACGAAGGCAATGGAATCCTTACGGAAGCACATAAGTACACCCAGTAGTTTGTTATTGAGGTCTGGTCCTGTCAGTAGAACGTCATTCAGGGAGACATCATTAAATTTAGCACTGGAATCAAACACGACCCTGATCTGGCCTGGTTTCTTAGGGTGGTATACTCCGAACATGGGTAGGAACCAGCATTCTTCAGAGTCTTTGAGAGTGGGAGCTAGTTCTGTGTGACAGTTTTCAAAAATCTTTGACATGAAGGAGAAAAAGTGATCTTTCATCTCTGGTTTCTTTTGCAGATTACGTTTGAGAGAGGAGAAACGTTGTAATGCCTGACTTCTGTTGTTCGGTAGACGTGCTCTGTGGGTTTTGAAGGGAAGAGGTGCGACCCAGCTGTTGGTCTCATCTTTAACGAGTCCCTTGTCCATTACCTCTAAGAACAACTTGTCCTCTACCGACATTGCCACTTGGTTGTCCTGTTTAGTTCTCTGGAAGATTGTGCACCCTAACTGATCCTCATAGCTTCCCGACACTATACTGCTGTCGTGAGTAAAGTCTATTAGATGGTTGGGCAGTTGGATGCTGTGTGGTAGTTCTCTGACATGGAACTCATTGTTACAAGGTTGAAACAGAGATGGTTGTCCTTTCTCCAATGTATTTGTCAGCATGCTTGTCACAGAAGATGGGGCGTGCATGCGTCCCAAGCATACGTTGCCAATTATGACCCATCCAAGGTCTAGCCTTTGGGCATAGGGAGCATTGTGGAGTCCATTGATATGACGTTTCACTTTATGAACCTGCAGGATATCTCTCCCCAACAGCAGAATTATCTGGGCCTGATGGTCGAGTTCCGGTATAAGGTGTGCTATTCGTTTTAAGTGAGCGTGATGGATTGCTACATCTGGTGTAGGGATTTCAGATCTGTTGTCTGGGATCTGGTTACATTCGATGATCGTAGGTAGCAGTAGGCAGAATTGTCCGTCTAAAGACTCGATCTGGTAGTCAGTAGCTTTCCTGCCTGCTGTTGTCACAGTACCTGCACACATCTTTAAGGAGTAGGGAGTGCTTGGCCCTTTGATGTTGAATAGGTCAAAGAACGTTGATCTAGCCAAGGATCGATTACTTTGATCATCCAAGATAGCATACAGTCTTACAGCTTGGTCTCTATGGCCCTTCGGGTATACTCTGACGAGGCATATTTTTGAACAGGACCTACTGTCTATTGTCCCTTTGCAGACCTCGGTACATTGTGAAGTGATCTCTGGCGTAGCTGTATCAGTGTTCCTTTCCTCCCCGCCATGCTCGCTGTCAGCTGGCGTGTTTTGTGTACGCCATGGAGCTGGGCCAGGGTTTAGAGCGGTGTTATGATCTGTGGTGCCACATTCTGTGCATTATACACTGACCTTGCAATCCTTGGTGAGATGAGCTGAGGACGAGCAGCACTTGTAGCAGATACCGTTTTCTTTCAGGAAGCTTCTGCGATCTGGCATAGATTTTCCTCTGAAGGCTCTGCATTTCAGGAGAGGATGAGGCTTCTGATGAATTGGGCACTGCTTGTCAGGGTCCTGCACCTTTGTCTCCGATTGGGAGCAGCCAGCAGACCTGTAATTAGAACCTGAAGAAGAAACATAAGTCTTGTGTACTGCTACAGATGTTCTGCGTGGATTTGCAGGTGGTGATGGTGTGGCATATGGTATTGCAAAGTCAAAGCTGGAATCGTTTCTAATTCTCGCTTGTTGGTGTATGAAGTCTACAAAAATGGAGAAGGGAGGGAATGGAACGCTGCGTTTGTATTTGTACGTGGAACCATGTGTGAGCCACCTCTCCTGTAGATTGTAGGGCAACTTCTGGACTATAGGGTTAACACCTCTGGCTGTGTCAAGAAATGCAAGTCCCTGTAGGTTGTCCTCATATTTGGCAACTTGGACTTCCTTTAGCAGGTCGCTTAGCGCTCTAAGTTTCTGGAGACCTTTGTTAGATATTTTAGGAAAGTCATCGATTCTTTTGAACAAGGCTCTTTCTATTACTTCTGCTGAGCCGTAACACTCATCCAGCCTTTTCCAGATCTCTTTGAGGCCAGTCTCAGGGCGGTTTATATTAATGTCTCTGATCCTTACTGCGTGTTTGACTGACTCTTCTCCCAGGTATTTGACTAACAGGTCTATCTCTTCCCTGTGTTGTAGCCCCAAGTCTCTAATGACATTTTGGAAGGAAGCTTTCCAAGCTCTGTAACCTTTAGCTCGGTCAGTGAATTTCATGAGTCCCTTGGCAACCAGTTCACGTCGTGTGAAGAACTTGGCAAATTCTGTCGTGAACCGGTTGTCAGCAGAGTATACTGGTGATGGGTCGCCCTGATAGGGATGTGAGGTGCGTTCGTACCTGATAGTGTCCTCAGGGTGGCGCCAGCCGGTGTCGTATTGCTTCGGCCTGATGTACGGTGTGTCAGCAGGGTGATCCACGTTGGTTACCTGATGAGGGGCAAGGTAGTCATTAGCAGAGTTGTTTTGGCTCACATTTTCGAGTTTGTTTCTGTCCTGAGCCTCGTGACGACTCTCGCTCACTTCGCTGGAGGTGTCGTATTCTGGTTTTGGTACTGGTTCAGGGTTATAGTTTGGATCAGGAAGTTCATTAACATACTGAGATGTGCGTTGTGGTGAGTCTTGCAGTGGAAACTCCAGACTCGACATACTGCTTTGGCTATGCAGATTGGGATTTTGCGCGGCTTTTAGCGATTCTGCTTTGGCGAGGGCTGCGGCAGCTTCCCTTTTTGCTGCTAGGCTTTCTAAGGCGGCATCCACACATGCCTTCTCTAACTGCGTTCTTCTCTCTTGGTCGGCTCTCTCTAAGCGTGACCTTCTCTCTTGCTCGTCTCTCTCTAAGCGCAACCTTCTCTCTTCGTCATCTAGGCGTGCTTTTTCTAATTTAAGTTGCATCTCTTGGTCAGCAAAGCTCGCTCGTATTTTGGCAGCTTCAGCATTTGCGCGGGCAATGGCGACCGCGCTGCTGATGGATGTTGTCTTTGAGGAGACGGAAGTAACAGATCTTGTCCTATGCGATTTGTGAGACATGCTTGGGAAAGTGCTTGGCTGTGCAGAGGTTGCTGTAGCTGTATTTAGTCTCTGAGTAGCCGGTGACTTGAATCCCACTAGTTGGATGGCTGCCGTTTCAATGTTCTGTCCACTGTTCTGTTCAGGCCCACGTAGCTATACAGTCAGCTAAACCGCTATACCGGGGTCCAATAAGGAGACTATGGTTGAGTCTGTGCTTTATTAAACGTAGTGGTATATTGATTCGGTGAAACTGTGAACAATGATATACATAGAATCAGTGCATGGTATAGAACAGATACATACTACACATGATGTACATTATGCATAACATTTAGAAAGCTAGTAACTGAACTAGAAGTACAACTGGTTAAGCTAGGCTAATATAGAGCAGGAATTATCTAGAGAAAACATAAAGACATACCGGCAATGCAATCGCAAGGGGGATGAAGTGCAAGCATCTTTCCTTGGAAGCAAACTGGAGGAAGTGAAAGGGAAATGGAGGCTGAGCTACCATAATGCATTGCAAAGGGGGAGGAGAATGAGAAATGGAAAATACCAAAAACAGAAAATGGAACTGCCAACATGACTCTGACCGCTAGAGGGAGCCAAAGCACTACAAACAAATAAAGGTATGAATATATCAATACTGAGAAACCTGCAATTATGCAAACAGATAATTGGGGTAACAAATTTGATGGCGGAGACAGAACACGGTGAGCATGCACCAACTAACAGAATCCTTGCTGCTTGCCATCCTATGTGACCGTCTACTTGTCAGTCTAACTTTGCAGTCACCAACATATTGGCTCCGCACTGTGTTCCTAAATGTCATCCTCTCTTATCTCTTAGCAAACACCCAGAAGGAGGAGAGGAGACATCACACACGTCAGCAGACCCCGCCCATATTTACTGCAGTGCAGTAATGTGAGCTAGTTGTACACTAAGTTTTTATGTCAAATTTCAGTAGCAGCTCACCCTAGAGTTTAAAAGTGGAAATACCAAACCTTTTAAAATTATGTTTAAGATTTTACAAAATTATGAACAAATAATATTTTTTAGGAAAATGTAAGTATTAATTCTTTACATTTTTTGTTGAAAACATTTTTTTTTATGGCACCTTCACTTTAAGTGCACCATATTTATTGAGTACTAGCTGAAGAGCCCGGCGTTGCCTGGGCATAGTAAATATCTGTAGTTAGTTATAGCACCTTACTTCTCTTATTTTCCCATCACGCCTCTCATTTTCCCCCTCACATCTCTCATTTTCCCCCTCACTCCTCTTATTTTCCCCCCTCACTCCTCATTCCCCCCTAACACTTGTCCTTTCGACCTCACATCTGTCATTTTCCGATCACTCCACTATTTTCCCTCACTCCTCTCATTTTGCACTCACACCTTTTCATTTTAACCTCACACCTCTCATTTTCACCTCAGTATATACATGTTTGTCATCTCCCTTATATATAGTATACACCTGTATGTCATCTCCTGTATATAGTATATACCTGTATGTCATCTCCCCTGTATATAGTATATACCTGCTGTGTGTCATCTCCCCTGTATATAGTATATACCTGTATGTCATCTATATATATAGTATATACCTGTATGTCATCTCCTCCTGTATATAGTATATACCTGTGTGTCATCTCCCCTGTATATAGTATATATCTGTATGTCATCTCCTCCTGTATATAGTATATACCTGTATGTCATCTCCTCCTATATATAGCATATACCTGTATGTCATCTGTCACGATATGGTATGAAATATCATAAGTAGGTCTCTTGCTAGCCTGAGTGGGCTAAGCCCCCTTCTTGGAGAACAGTTTGTAGCTGCAAATTCCTGGCTTTCCTTCTCTGAGAGTATGGGGGAAGAGAGGTTTTATTGCCGAACGGAATTTACGACTAGCATTTCCTGTGTAAGCTCTTGTCCAGCTAGAACAGGAAAAATGGCTCCAAAAATTCATGAAAGATTCTTTGTTTAGTTTTTGTTAGATATTAGGCAAACGATTTAAGCTAGAAATACGAAAATATATATTCGTAGTCTCACTCGGTGTAGCTACACATCTCATGACACTCGGGTTTCTAACTCCATCTGGTAAAGAAGTAGGGTTTTCTCTGTAAATATGTATCCCAGATAGGACATATTTGATCTCATTAGAATGCTCACGTTAATCCGAGATGAATTATGGGTTTGGTATGACTCTGTCATGTTTTGTAGTGAAGTTATAGAAATCAGAGAGAATAGTTTAAAGTTTAGGCAGAATGTAGAGAGAGGAGGGTCTGGATAAGCCAGCCTTTCTGTGATGTCACAGCCTTAATGTTTTAAGTGTCTGGCAGGCTCTGAGGAGTCACTTTTTGCTGATTTCTCCTTCTGGACTGCTTTGTCCTATTGTCCTGGAAGAGCTGGTACATCCCATGGACTGGGATGTATGGAAACTCCACTAGCCTGGTTGCTTGTCATGCTTTAAACATGTAAGTGTTGCTTTTCTCATTTATTCCCTTTATGTTATAATTACCCATGTACATATTTGCAATTGTCTCATTTATAACCTCTTTATAAACTATTTTTGATAAAGCATTGCCTAATTATTTTTAATGGGATATACTATTATATATTAGTTCGTTCTCCTGCTCTAAACTGTACCCTAAGTCTCTTGAAGGGAAAATACGCTACTGTTACTGTTGTGTTGGGTTAGCTTCGGACCCGTTTAATCGAAGCTGGTGGCAGCGAAAGTGTGCTGACGGTTGGATTATGCTGAAGTAACTGCGGGTTTGATAATTATTGTTCCTGCCTGTGTGGGAGTAGTTATCGCGTCGCTGCAGCGTGCCCAATAGCCAGTACATAGCAGGCAGCCTTTCTGGCGACTAATTACCCAGGGTGCAGTACTTAATCTGACCTGAGACTAAGGGGGCGCCAGAGAGCTGCAAGTGTTAAGTGGAACTGTAAGCGGGATATACATAAATCCCTGCAGTTCGTGGTATATAGAAAAGCAGTGGGATACCTAGAATAAGCCCCTGCTGTAAACTAAGAGGTCAATAGCCTTGTGTGTGGTTTTTCATCACATTGTTAGCAGTGGAGGGATAACTAAGATAAGCCCCCCTGCACATGTGATAGCCGTCTGTTGGCCTAAAGTCACCCTGATCCGTGACGTAGGGGTGACGGTCACGGTGTGAATCCTGACCCAGTGGTGACAGCGGTCAGGGGAATCGTGACAATTGGTGGCAGCGGTGGGATATCTTAGAGCATTAGTGATTTGGTTTGAGCAATCATTCCTCTCACTAAAAACTTGCAGAAAGTTCTTGCGAGGACTCTGCGCAAATAAGTTTGGAGAACGAACTCAGTGCTTTTTAGTTGTGAGACAATTGTGTACTGGTAATTATCCCCTCCCTTTCTCTTTGTTTTTCTATCCTATCTTTTATTTGGCAACCATGGTTATGCTGGGAGAAACCTTCTATGAGCAGCAGACCAGAGACACCCTTGTCGCCTTATGCAAGTCACAGCACATTGACTCTGCAAGCAAAAACAAAGCCCAACTGGTCGCAGATCTGGTGCAATGGGAAGCCGCTCGAGACCAATCTCAGAGCTCAGAGGCCGCAGAAGCCAGCACAAGCGAACATGGTGCTGCAGCAGAGGTCCAACCACTGAATGCTGGCCCTGTTAGCAATCCGGGCGAATTGGACCCCCACCTGCAGGCGGCCTTGAAAGAATTCCCCATTGACGACCATGAGGGACGTCGGCAGCTGATTCAGCAATACCGGCAGGAGGCCCAGGCAGCCGAGAGAGAGGCCCGAGCTGAGAGAGAGGCCCGAGCTGAGCGAGAGGCACAGGCCCAGCGAGCCGAGCGGCAAGCTGAGCGGGAGTACCAGCTGCAGTTAGCCCGACTGCAAATGCAGGGGTTGTCCCAGACCAACCGTGAGCCTAGCAGCGCTCAGACACCGAAGCCCCGGCCTGATCACTTTCCTGTTATGGAGAAGGACGGAGATTTGGACACTTTTCTGCGGGCCTTTGAGAAAGCCTGCAGACAGTACCGGCTGCCTACAGATGAATGGGCCCGATACCTGACACCAGGGCTGAAAGGTAAAGCTCTGGATGCGTTTGCTGCCCTCCCTCAAGAACAAGATGGAGACTATGAGGCCATCAAGCAGGCTCTGATAGCCAAGTACCAGCTTACACCCGAGGTGTACCGTAGAAAGTTCCGGACCCTCCAACGTGGCCCACACGACAGTTACAGTGATGTGGTGCATGGACTGGGGACCCACTTTGACCAGTGGACCCAAGGACTGTCAGTGACCACCTTTGCGCAGCTGCGAGACCTGATGATCAAAGACCAGTTCTTTCATCTTTGCCCAGCTGAGGTGCGACAGTTCGTGATGGACAGAGAACCCAAAGACGTGACGAAAGCAGCGCAGATTGCCGATGCCTATGAGGCCAACCGTAGATCGGAAGTGCGGAAGCCAGTCACCACCAGCTGGAGAGGGGGTAAGCCTGCAACCAACGCCAGTACCCCTGCCAGCCAGCACACCCGAGGTCCTGGCCCTGTGGCCAACAGCACCAGACCTACCACCGAACCTCGCACGTGTCACACCTGCAAGCGGCCTGGGCATATCAGTACCTTCTGTCCAGACAGGCCGAAGAACACCCCAGCCAAGGCCCCAGGGCCTAATGCAGCAGTTCTTTTGGTGGGTGGTGTGGTTGGGAGGGTGTGTGATAACGTGCAGCCCGTCACTGTGGGAGGCCATGTTGCTACAGGCCTCAAGGACACCGGGGCTGAACGAACCCTCATCCGACCCGAACTGGCGGCCCCTGAAGAAATCATTCCGGGGAAAACCCTAACTGTCACTGGGATTGGGGGCATCAGCTGTCCCTTACCGATGGCCCGGGTTTTTATTGATTGGGGTGCTGGGAGCGGGGTGAAGGAAGTGGGGCTGTCTGATAATTTGCCCACTGATGTTTTGTTGGGGACTGATTTGGGGAGGATGTTTGCATACTACGTTCCTGACACCCCTCCCCAATCTACTAATAAGGGTAACGTTAACCCTGATGATGATGATGATGGGAAATCGCATGTGTTACCTGACCATGCTTTATCTTGTAATGATGCATCTATTAACCATTTTTTTCCTAGGATTGATGGTGAAAATGTTGTACCTGTGCCAACTGAACCTGATAATGATTTTTCTGTGAAGGTTAATGTGTCCATAGGTACAGGCGTGCCCAGCCACGTCGCTCTGCGGAGTGAGACGGCTGAGGAACCCCTAACAGGGGCAAGTGTCGGTGCTACAGGAAATGGGGAGATGCATGGGAACCGTGAGGAAGGTGACGCCATGAAAGTGACCAGTGCCACCGAGGAAGGTAACTGGCCCATAAGTAGCACTGCCCCTGGAGTGTTGGGGGTGGATGGGGAGGTAGAGCCCATAGCAGCGCCGGCTGATGGGCCTGTAGAAATCCCCGGGGAGACAGCCTACGTAGCTGCTGTCACCCGCAGTCAGAGTGCCCGGAACGCAGATAACTGTCTGCCTTCCGGACCCTCCTCAGTCCCCACTGTGACTGAACCAGAGGTGGACCCAGAGCAGGTCCAAGAGGGTTCCCGTGGGGAAGGGACCCTGACGTCGCTTTTGGCTTCCCCTAGCCAGGAGTTTCAGGCCGCTCTGCACACAGATGCGAGCCTAGAGAGTTTGAGACAACTCGCCGAGACGCCCACCTCCGTGACTGATAAGGAGAGGGTGTTCTGGGAACAAGGAAGGTTATACCGGGAGACAGTACCCGGAGAATCACAAAAGGAGTGGTTGAGGGAAAGACAGCTGGTCGTCCCGCAGCAATTCCGGGGTGAGTTGTTGCGGATTGCCCATGAGATCCCGCTAGCTGGACACTTGGGGATCAGCAAAACTAAGGCCCGGCTGTCTCAACACTTCTATTGGCCTAAGATGGGGACAGATGTGTCAAACTACTGCCGCTCCTGTGTCACCTGTCAAAGAGTGGGGAAGGCAGGGCCTGCTCTTAAGGCTCCCCTGATCCCTTTGCCAGTGATAGAAGAGCCTTTCCAGAGGATCGCGGTGGACATTGTGGGCCCGCTGGCCGTCCCCAGCAGCTCTGGAAAGCAATACATCCTTACTGTGATAGACTATGCTACCCGGTACCCAGAGGCAGTAGCTCTGTCGTCAACTAGGGCAGATAAGGTGGCGGATGCCCTGTTGGCCATCTTTTCACGTGTAGGATTTCCCAGGGAAATGCTTACTGATCAAGGGACCCAATTTATGTCTCGCCTAATGGAGGCTCTCTGTAAGAAAATGCAGGTGAAGCACCTGGTATCGAGTGCGTACCACCCACAGACCAATGGCTTGTGTGAACGCTTCAATGGTACCCTCAAACAGATGCTACGCATGCTGGTTGAGACTCAAGGGCGCGACTGGGAGCGGTACCTCCCACACCTGCTGTTCGCTTACCGAGAGGTTCCGCAGGCCTCGACGGGGTTCTCCCCCTTCGAGCTCCTGTACGGCAGGCGAGTTCGGGGACCCCTTGGGTTGGTAAGAGAATCCTGGGAAGAGGAGCCGAACCCTTCTGAAGTGTCCATAGTGGAGTATGTCATGCGCTTCCGTGACAAGATGCAGACCTTGACGCAGTTGGTGCATGACAACATGACGCAGGCTCAGGCTGATCAGAAGCACTGGTACGACCAGAACGCCCGGGAGCGGACCTACCACGTGGGTCAAAAGGTGTGGGTGCTGGTCCCCGTACCAACCGATAAGCTTCAGGCAGCCTGGGAGGGCCCGTACGTCGTCCACCAACAGCTCAACCCGGTCACGTACGTGGTCACGCTTGACCACGCTCGGGGTAGGCGAAAGGCCTTTCACGTCAACATGATGAAGGCTCATCACGAACGTGAACCTTTCGTCCTACCGGTCTGCAGCTTGCCCGAAGACGGTGAGGAAGACACCCTCCTTGACTTGCTGGCCCAAGCCAAGGCCAATGGGTCCATCGAGGATGTGGAGGTAAGCGCCTCGTTAACTGAACCCCAGCGGGTGCAGTTGCAAACCACACTGGAACCCTTCCGGGTCGTATTCTCCAACCGACCTGGGAGGACTGAGTTAGCCGTCCACGAGGTGGACACCGGGAATCACGCCCCACTACGGCGAACACCCTATCGAATCTCTGACCAGGTGCAGCAGACTATGCGCCAAGAGATCGATGAGATGTTACAGCTGGGGGTGATTCGACGGTCAAAGAGCGCGTGGGCATCGCCTGTAGTTCTCGTGCCAAAGAAGGACCGGACCACACGGTTCTGCGTGGACTACAGGGGGCTCAACGCCATCACAGCCTCGGATGCGCACCCAATGCCGCGCATCGAGGAGCTGCTTGAGAAGTTAGCTGGCGCAAAATACCTGACAATAATGGATTTGAGTAGAGGATACTGGCAGATTCCCCTGAGCCCCGAGGCGCAGGAGAAGTCCGCCTTTATCACACCCTTTGGACTGTACGAGTCCACGGTCATGCCCTTCGGCATGAAGAATGCCCCTGCCACTTTCCAGCGGATGGTCAACCGCCTGCTTCAGGGACTGGAGACGTACGCCGTGGCGTACTTGGATGACATTGCCATCTTCAGTTCCTCCTGGGAGGAACACCTGCAGCATCTCGAGGAGGTGCTCAGGCGAATTCACCAAGCAGGACTGACTATCAAGCCGGGAAAGTGTCAGATGGGCATGAGGGAGGTTCACTACCTGGGAAACCGGGTAGGCGAAGGCACCATGGAACCAGATCATGGCAATGGTGATGGGCTGGCCCACCAGGGTGAACCTGCTGAGGTGCGCATGGAGGAGAACCATCAGGTCCTGCCTCCCTAGCGCACACCAAAAGGGGGAGGTGTCACGATATGGTATGAAATATCATAAGTAGGTCTCTTGCTAGCCTGAGTGGGCTAAGCCCCCTTCTTGGAGAACAGTTTGTAGCTGCAAATTCCTGGCTTTCCTTCTCTGAGAGTATGGGGGAAGAGAGGTTTTATTGCCGAACGGAATTTACGACTAGCATTTCCTGTGTAAGCTCTTGTCCAGCTAGAACAGGAAAAATGGCTCCAAAAATTCATGAAAGATTCTTTGTTTAGTTTTTGTTAGATATTAGGCAAACGATTTAAGCTAGAAATACGAAAATATATATTCGTAGTCTCACTCGGTGTAGCTACACATCTCATGACACTCGGGTTTCTAACTCCATCTGGTAAAGAAGTAGGGTTTTCTCTGTAAATATGTATCCCAGATAGGACATATTTGATCTCATTAGAATGCTCACGTTAATCCGAGATGAATTATGGGTTTGGTATGACTCTGTCATGTTTTGTAGTGAAGTTATAGAAATCAGAGAGAATAGTTTAAAGTTTAGGCAGAATGTAGAGAGAGGAGGGTCTGGATAAGCCAGCCTTTCTGTGATGTCACAGCCTTAATGTTTTAAGTGTCTGGCAGGCTCTGAGGAGTCACTTTTTGCTGATTTCTCCTTCTGGACTGCTTTGTCCTATTGTCCTGGAAGAGCTGGTACATCCCATGGACTGGGATGTATGGAAACTCCACTAGCCTGGTTGCTTGTCATGCTTTAAACATGTAAGTGTTGCTTTTCTCATTTATTCCCTTTATGTTATAATTACCCATGTACATATTTGCAATTGTCTCATTTATAACCTCTTTATAAACTATTTTTGATAAAGCATTGCCTAATTATTTTTAATGGGATATACTATTATATATTAGTTCGTTCTCCTGCTCTAAACCGTACCCTAAGTCTCTTGAAGGGAAAATACGCTACTGTTACTGTTGTGTTGGGTTAGCTTCGGACCCGTTTAATCGAAGCTGGTGGCAGCGAAAGTGTGCTGACGGTTGGATTATGCTGAAGCAACTGCGGGTTTGATAATTATTGTTCCTGCCTGTGTGGGAGTAGTTATCGCGTCGCTGCAGCGTGCCCAATAGCCAGTACATAGCAGGCAGCCTTTCTGGCGACTAATTACCCAAGGTGCAGTACCTAATCTGACCTGAGACTAAGGGGGCGCCAGAGAGCTGCAAGTGTTAAGTGGAACTGTAAGCGGGATATACATAAATCCCTGCAGTTCGTGGTATATAGAAAAGCAGTGGGATACCTAGAATAAGCCCCTGCTGTAAACTAAGAGGTCAATAGCCTTGTGTGTGGTTTTTCATCACATTGTTAGCAGTGGAGGGATAACTAAGATAAGCCCCCCTGCACATGTGATAGCCGTCTGTTGGCCTAAAGTCACCCTGATCCGTGACGTAGGGGTGACGGTCACGGTGTGAATCCTGACCCAGTGGTGACAGCGGTCAGGGGAATCGTGACATCATCTCCTGTATATAGTATATACCTGTATGTCATCTCCTCCTGTATATAGTATGTACCTATATGTCATCTATATATAGTATATACCTGTATGTCATCTCCTCCTGTATATAGTATATACCTGTGTGTCATCTCCCCTGTATATAGTATATACCTGTATGTCATCTCCAATATATAGCATATACCTGTGTGTCATCTCTCCTGTATATAGTATATACCTGTGTCATCTCCCCGTACATAGTATATATCTGCATGTCATCTGCTCCTGTATTAGACCTCGTTCACACTTTATTTGGTCAGTATTTTTACCTCAGTATTTGTAAGCTAATTTGGCAGCCTGATAAATCCCCAGCCAACAGGAAGCCCTCCCCCTGGCAGTATATATTAGCTCACACATACACATAATAGACAGGTCATGTGACTGACAGCTGGCGTATTTCCTATATAGTACATTTGTTGCTCTTGTAGTTTGTCTGCTTATTAATCAGATTTTTATTTTTGAAGGATAATACCAGACTTGTGTGTGTTTTAGGGCGAGTTTGGTGTGTCAAGTTGTGTGTGTTGAGTTGCGTGTGGCGACATGCATGTAGCGACTTTTGTGACATGAGTTTTGTGTGGCGACATGCGTGTAGCAACTTTTTGTGTGTCGAGTTGCATGTGACAGGTTAGTGTAGCAAGTTGTGTGCAGCAAGTTTTGCATATAGCGAGTTCTGCGCGTGGAGAGTTTTATGTGTGGTGCGTTTTGAGTATGTGCAAGTTTTGTGTGAGGCAACTTTTGCATGTGTTGCAACTTTTGTGCATGTGGCAATTTTTCCGCGTGTGCAAGTTTTGCATGTGGCGAGTTTTCCCATGAGGTGAGTTTTGCACGTGTGGCGAGTTTTACGTGAGCCTAGTTTTGCATGTGGCGAGTTTTGAGCGGCGACTTTTGTTTTGACTTTTATGTGGCGAGGTTGGTGTATGTGTGGTGAAATGTGTGCTGGGGGTGGTATATGTGTTCAAGCACGTGGTAGTGTGTGGCGCATTTTGTGTGTGTTCATATCCCCGTGTGTGGGTGAGTATCCCATGTCGGGGCCCCACCTTAGCAACTGTACGGTATATTCTCTTTGGCGCCATCGCTCTCATTCTTTAAGTCCCCCTTGTTCACATCTGGCAGCTGTCTATTTGCCTCCAACACTTTTCCTTTCACTTTTTCCCCATTATGTAGATAGGGGCAAAATTGTTTGGTGAATTGGAAAGCGCGGGGATAAAATTTCACCTCACAACATAGCCTATGACGCTCTCGGGGTCCAGATGTGTGACTGCCCAAATATTTTGTGGCTGTAGCTGCGATGGTTCAGATGCCAATCCCGGACATACACACACACACACACACACATTCAGCTTTATATATGTACATAACCTGTAGAATGTAAGCCCGCAAGGGCAGGGTCCTCGCCCCTCTGTATCAGTCCGTCATTGTTAGTTTGTTTACTGTATGTGATATTTGTAACTTGTATGTAACCCCTTCTCATGTACAGCACCATGGAATCAATGGTGCTATATAAATAAATAAATAATAATAATATATTAGATAAGATAAATACATACATACAGTTAGGGCCAGAAATATTTGGACAGTGACACAATTTTCGCGAGTTGGGCTCTGCATGCCACCACATTGGATTTGAAATGAAACCTCTACAACAGAATTCAAGTGCAGATTGTAACGTTTAATTTGAAGGGTTGAACAAAAATATCTGATAGAAAATGTAGGAATTGTACACATTTCTTTACAAACACGCCACATTTTAGGAGGTCAAAAGTAATTGGACAAATAAACATAACCCAAACAAAATATTTTTATTTTCAATATTTTGTTGCAAATCCTTTGGAGGCAATCACTGCCTTAAGTCTGGAACCCATGGACATCACCAAACGCTGGGTTTCCTCCTTCTTAATGCTTTGCCAGGCCTTTACAGCCGCAGCCTTCAGGTCTTGCTTGTTTGTGGGTCTTTCCGTCTTAAGTCTGGATTTGAGCAAGTGAAATGCATGCTCAATTGGGTTTAGATCTGGAGATTGACTTGGCCATTGCAGAATGTTCCACTTTTTGGTACTCATGAACTCCTGGGTAGCTTTGGATGTATGCTTGGGGTCATTGTCCATCTGTACTATGAAGCGCCGTCCAATCAACTTTGCAGCATTTGGCTGAATCTGGGCTGAAAGTATATCCCGGTACACTTCAGAATTCATCCGGCTACTCTTGTCTGCTCTTATGTCATCAATAAACACAAGTGACCCAGTGCCATTGAAAGCCATGCATGCCCATGCCATCACGTTGCCTCCACCATGTTTTACAGAGGATGTGGTGTGCCTTGGATCATGTGCCGTTCCCTTTCTTCTCCAAACTTTTTTCTTCCCATCATTCTGGTACAGGTTGATCTTTGTCTCATCTGTCCATAGAATACTTTTCCAGAACTGAGCTGGCTTCTTGAGGTGTTTTTCTGCAAATTTAACTCTGGCCTGTCTATTTTTGGTATTGATGAATGGTTTGCATCTAGATGTGAACCCTTTGTATTTACTGTCATGGAGTCTTCTCTTTACTGTTGACTTAGGCTACGTTCACATTAGCGTCATGCGACGCTGCGTCGCCGACGCACGGCAACGCATGCGTCATGCGCCCCTATCTTTTACATTGGGGACGCATGCGTTGCGTTGTCGTGCGTTTTCGGTAAAACGCACGACGCATGCGTCGTTTCACCGCACCTGGGTGGCGTCGGAGACGCGACAATGTTGCATTTTTCGGGCGTCTAAAAAACGCATGCGTCGCACTTGCGTCGCTCGTGCGTCGACATTGCGTTAAAATCTCCATTGAAACACATTGACAACGCACTTGCGTCGCGTGTGTGCGTCGTGCGTGCGTTGTACGACGCATGCGTCGTTACATAAAATTGAACAAAAAGGTGTCTAGACAGTGTCTAGACAGTGCAAACAGTAGATAAACATCCCCCCTATATAAAGAAAATGTTTGGATTGTTTGTCACTTCTACTGCAGCATCTTGAGGCAAGAAATCCATCACCAGAACACTTCTACACATCCCAGAACACTTCTACTTATCCGCTGTCCAGAGATGTAAGTATACAATGATTCTGTGCATTTTCTACATGTGGTTTAAAATTATTTTTGCAAGTTGTGTTTTATATTCTGCACTGTGGTTAAAGATATTGTTGTATTTTTAGTCTGGTTGTGATGTATGGCGTTGTATAGGATGGCGTTTCATTGTGTCTGCGGCCTTGATGATTGTTCTTTTCAGGATAGAATTTTATTTTCAATTATTTGGTTTGGTGGTGTTTTTTGTATTCAGTTGTGATGTTTAAAAATTGCGTTATATGATGGCGTTTAATAGTCTCCGGCCCTGACGGTTTTATTGTAAAGTATGGTAGTGCATAGAATGATTATGCGCCCTTTTACATGTAATAATTTTTTTATTGCAAGTTGTGTAGTTCTGCACTGTGGTTGTGTAAAGACATTGTTGTATGTTTCTGGCTGTGATGTATGGCGTTGTATGCCCTTCTATTGTCTCCGGCCCTGTCGGTTTTATTGTAAAGTATGGTGTTTTTAAATATTTACATTTTTTTCCTTTCAAAAATCTATTGTGTTTTTGGGGTTTCTTGCTCCGTGGATTACTGTACTTTAAAAAAAAAAAAAACTTTTGGTATTACAACATGGGGTCTGTTGTAGATCTTATCTTTAGGCTTTAGTTTAATCTGGCATTGGGTTGTCTCAGCCATTGTTTCTTTAATTTAATCAATGTGGCAGTGTTGTTTGCTCAGCGTTAGGTTGGAGTGCAATGTTGTTTGTGGTTTAAATGCCTTTTTTTTTTGTTTTTTTTTTTATATTGCTGGATTGTGCATAGGAGCATAGGAACAATTATTTTGTTCTTTATTTCAGAATTGCATTAATAGTCATGGCCAGCGGCAGTGATTCCAGCACCCCACCGCTGAGGAGTGAGGTGAGTACATGATCTACTATTACTATATTCGCTTTCATTTGTAGATGGGTCACTCAACTTTTTGGTAAACTATTTTGCAGGCTTCTTCAAGTGAGGAGGAGAGCCAGGAGGAAGAGAGGGAGCAGGAGCAGAGACCGGAGCAGGAGCAGAGACCACGGGGCCAAGCTGTGGTTGCAGGACGGAGAGTAAGTTTTTTTTTTAAACTTTTTTTTTTTTTTTTTGGGCGGGTATGGGGGGTGGCGGGATGGGGTGGTGTTGTGTGTGGTAGGTAGCGGTGGAGGAGGTAGGGTCAACTTTTATTTATCTTGCAACAATTAATATTTTCCATTTTTTCTAGGTTTCACAACGGGCCCTGGATGAACCCCTCAACATCGACCTCATGGTGGCATCCATAGAGGAACGGGGCCCGTTGTGGGACAGCCGTGACCCCCGGCACGCGGACCAGGGCATATTGCGGTGTATGTGGAAAGAGGTGGCACAATTGCTGTGGGATGGCTTCGACAGCGCTTCCCCCACGGTCAAAGCTAGTTTTCGTAAGTATTTCCAAAATGCTGCTGTGACCCATCATGCTAGGATTACACAACCGTCTGTGATGTCTTCTATTGGTATTGCACACGGTTGCGTAATCGTTGTCAATATATTCTCTAAATTTTGTTGTGTTTTTTTATTTATTTATACACAGTTCGAAAACTGCGGACCAGATGGCGCTCCATGAAGGACCGTTTCAAGAGGGGCCTGAAAAAGGAAGGACAGGCCCGTAGTGGTGCAGCGGCTTCAAGGACCTCGGTTTACAAGTATAACCGTATACTGCAATTCTTGAGACCGGTCCTTGAAAGCAGAGAGTAAGTCTAGTACCTATGCACACACCTAGTTTTTACAACATGCATATTCACATACTACATTCCAGCCACTTAGCTTATTGCCCAGCCATTTATTTTGGCAAGTACAAAGTATTTAAACAAAAAAAAAAAGGTGAGTTCACCGAGGCGTGAAAAGTAAAAAATACATACTTTTATCCTCTTCAATCATAAGCAGAGGATGAAAAATCAGCACAATACCATAGACACTATCTACGCGTTTCAGGTGGCAGGGAACATCAGACCTGAAACACGTAGATAGTGTTTTTATTGTATTGTGCAGATGTTTCATCCTCTGCTTCTGATTGAAGTGAATAAAGTATTTTGTTTTTACTTTTCACGCCTCGTTGACCTCGAATTTATATTCATTTCTGGTATTCTCACACTTTACACAGCAGCTCCCTTCTGGGATTACTACAATGGTGAGCGTGACTTACTAGTAATGTCCCTGAAATCGGAAGTATACAGAACACAGAAAGCTAGTAGATTGGCCATGCCCAGCCAATATTTCATAGGGGATTAGTATAGTACCTATCCAGGTGTATCCCCGATTTAGTTATACACAAATAATTAAAATATTATAGACACGCCATACATTCCACTGCAAGGCAGGTTATGTTCCCATGCTTGCTCAGCTCAAAGGACCTGTGATGACGTCTCGGTCACATGACCGTGACGTCATGGCAATTCCAACGTAAGCATAATTGTCTGGCGTTAAATCGCAATCATGGGTGACTATTTGGAATAAAATAAATGTGTTTTTTTTAATATTGATGGTGCATATGCAGTGTCAAGATTAAAAATAGGTTAATATTAATGGCGGTAATGGATACCTGGCGGTAAAGTTAATTAATGACGCCTGTGAAATTTGATATTTAGTATACTAATGCTTTCCTTATGTTTTCACAGAACACACAGCAGCACCCGCGAGCCTGTCCGACCCTCTGGAGCGGTCCTTTGTGAAGCGCCATCTCAAGCCTCGCAGCCATCCCACAGCGAGAGCAGGTCTGCACCACCACAATCTGGCGAACCGGCAGCCGGTCCATCAGATGTTCCCCTGGCCGAGGCCTCTGTCGCTCCGTCCTTCGGGTCTTCCCGACAGCGTCAGCGGGCCTCGGACAGGGCGCCCATGCCCGAATTTTTACATTTGAGTACCGTCTTTCAGAATGGTTTCAAGGCGCTGTGCGATAAAATGTCAAATATCGAGCGGCGTCTTGAAAACATCGAAACGGATCTCGCGAGGCCGGCGAAACATTTTTTTAATGCCCTTCACAACGGGATGGTTGAACATCTTACGCCGGAACTCCAGATTTCGGTCATGCAGGGCTGCAACAATCTTTATGTCACTGCTCTGCAGCAGGCTCGGGTCATGCAGTCAGCGACAAATGCGCCCACAGTACCATCGCTGGCTGCCATGACTCCGACTCCTGCTGCAGAGCACCACCACAGAGGTCCGCGTGACGAGGGCCACCGCCACCGCCACCGCCACCACAGAACAGAGCCCCAAAGGTCGGAGCAAGACCGGCCTTCAAGGGCACACGGGCACAGACGGGAAGCCGACCCACACACAGAGGGAGAGAGGAGGAAAAAAAAGAAGACCAAGACGACGACGACTAGCACTACGACCTTGGCTATGGCTGCTCCCACAACTACCACCAGAACACAGCCTGGGTCGACCCGGAGCACACCAAGTACCCAGGCTGGGTCTACACGGAGCACACCCAGTACCCAGCCTGGGTCTACAAGGAGCACACCGTCAACACAGCCTGGGTCGACCCGGAGCCGGAGTAGCCAGCCAAGGACACTGGTCGTCGTCCCTCCTCCTCCTCCCTCACCTGCTTTGGAAGTATCCCAACAGTGGATGGATGTCGGCATCCCGTCAAGTATCATTGAATATGCTGCTGCTTCCTCCCCCTCGTCCTCCTCCTCCTCGTCCTCCTCCTCGGTCTCTTCCACACCCACCAGAAGTGAGGGATATCAATCCCCTTTAGTTGTGGATGTAGGTACCCCGTAATGTTATGTCCCTAATTTTTTTTCCTGTCCCAAAATAAAAAATTTATTTGGTTTACAAAAAATTGGTTTTTATTGTCTCAAATAAAGTTTTCACCAAATGACACCTTGCGCCGTATACACAAATATTGTCTTTGTAACACCTGATGTGCAATGTCTGACAATATTTTTTAGATTTTTTTTTATTAATTGTTTTATAGGCCTGGCGCTCATTGTACTATCAGCTGTTACAAACACAACCAGCATTGCTCAATATGTCAAGTTTAAAATGTACCATCACACAACGATTTCAGTATAGATAAAGTTGGTTTATTTGTGTAACCAACGTTATCTTTTCTGTAATCGTAAAACGATAGAGCCCCTGCTGTGAGATTTTGGGTGTCAACGAATGATTATGATTTTTTTTTGTTACCCACGCTGTCATTGTTGGATCGGCGAGTTAGACACCGATCAAGCGATGTCTTTATTTTAAAATAGGTAATATTGGGTTACTAGCGCAGTGTTTTAAACACTCAAATAAAAATTAAAAAATACCCCACAAATCAAAAAAGGTGTCAACCACGTCCCTCGCCGTCATCTTTCCGCAATTACTTACACTGTGATTCCCGCCCGTAAATCAGAGCACACCGTTAATAATAAACGCTGTACTGTGGTTTAGGGCTGGCACAGTACGGAAAGCTGACGGCGATGGACGTGTCACACACCGTAATAAAATGTTGTTTTGTATTTTTAATAACTACATTTACAATGGTAAACATCGTGAGTGCGGCCATGCGCTTCATAACATTTCCCAGATTACACGGGACTTGCTCTTTTTGGGTTGCTGGAGAGCTGGCTGTGTGACAGCTCTCCATCAACCACACGACCAATAAACAACGATCACGGTCCGGTGGTATCACTGGTAGTTATCGTTGTAGAATAGTTTTATTAATGTACCTTAAAGGGAACCTGTCACCTGAATTTGGTGGGACTGTTTTTGGCTCATATGGGCAGAGTTTTGGGGTGTTCCAGTCCCACAAAATACAGGTGACTGGTTCCCTTTAAAATATTGGTCAGGTGAGGTGGAAGCAATGTTCACAGTGTCGCCACTATTTGACTCTGGACAAATTCTACCATCCTGAGTACAATAGTGTTAACTCTGTAGAGTTTTGCAAACATGATAGTTTCCCTCCTTGTCAAGCCAGGTTCCATATGAAAATAGTCTTCAGTATTAATTATGGTTAACAAGGTGGGAGCCGATGAAGTTTTATACGTCAAAACTATGGTACTCACGGCTGCAAATTTTATTGTTTTGTCACAGTCCATTTGGGTACTGGTGCTCACATAAATTTTGTGGGACAATCATTACTTTCAATAAAATAGGATTTTTTACAATTACTATGGAAAAACGGATGGGAGATTTGTTTTGTGAAAACGGAAAGGCGGAAAGGCACAATAAACTTTATTAACAAACACAACGCATTAGACAATCGGGTGACATTAATAACCAAACATATGATGGTTACATTACATGGGCTCCACAGTGTTTACATAACATCATAACAACACGTTGAATTACACCATTTGATCTTGCCAAGAAACACGGCCAACATCGGAAACAAAATATGCAGCAAATTGGTCCCTCATATGAGCAATCTCCAAAGTTGTCCGCAGAGGATGAGCTTGATAATCAGGCAATGGATTTTGTATGGGTTCATCGAGTTCAACGTTGACTCTCTCTTTATCAATAATAAAATTGTGTAGAACCACACACGCCTTCACCACCTCATCCACTGTCTCAATTTTCAAATTTATTGCGGATCCTAAGATACGCCATTTGGACACCAGAATGCCAAAGGCGCACTCCACAGTTCTTCGGGCCCTGGACAGTCTATAATTAAAAATACTTTTTGTGCGGTCCAACCCCCGACTAGAGTACGGTTTAAGTAGGTTGCCACACATTTGAAAAGCCTCATCCCCAACCACAACAAATGGCAGGGCCGGGCCTTCGGTGTTAGGAAGAGGTCGTGGATGGGGGAAATTAAAATTGTTCTCGTATAATCTTCGGCCCATGTCAGACTCCTTAAATGTCCGTGAATCATTTGCACGACCAAACGCTCCAATGTCCACAGCGAGAAACCTGCAGTCCGCACCTGCAATTGCCATCAGCACGGTGGAAAAGTATTTTTTATAATTATAAAAAAGAGATCCACTTCTTGAAGGCTTGGTAATCCTAATGTGCTTGCCATCCACGGCTCCGATACAGTTAGGGAAATCACAAACTTTTTCAAATTTTTGGGCGTTGGCATGCCATAATTCTCTTGTAGGGATGGGTAAAAATTCCTCCCTGAGGTTGTCCCACAATGCGCGGCATGTGTCTGCAATAATACCCGACAGTGTTGAGACTCCAATCCGAAACTGGAAATGCAGTGATCTCAATGTCTCTCCGGTAGCCAGGAAACTGACAAGAAAAAAAATAAATAAATATAATTAATTTAATTGTTATGAAAGAATTTTTCATTTTTAATTACAATCCCCCACCCCAAAAAACAAAAACACGTTAATTTAAAAAGTGGCAAGAACATATAAATCCTTCACATTCCATTACGTACCGTAGAGTCACCAGCAGACGTTCCTCAGGGGAAATCGATTTACGGAGCTGCGTGTCCTGCCTGGAAATGGCTCCTTCCACCAGACGCAGCAGATATCGGAAGCTGTCTTTTGACATCCTGGTGTACTCAAAATATTTGTCCTGGTTCTCATTTAATTCGCCAAAAAGACAATGGTACACTCCACGACTCTCTCGGACTTCCACTATAGGGTGTAGCCAAAAACGCCGACGACTCCTTCTCCGTTGTTTGTCTCTTTTCCTCTGTTCTTGACAGGCAAAAGCATAAGCTATAGCAAGGGCTAATTCCAGCTGAAAAGTGAGGTAGATACTCTCCATGGAACGATCCATCTTGATGCTCTATGGTTGGAAATAATGTATGCCGGGGTATATATACCACTATTACATTAATACCCACCCCCATCTACCCATTGGTGGCATTATCGATTGTCTAGACACTAGACCCACCCTCTTCTATTCATTGGTGGTGTTATCTAGTGTCTAGACACTAAATTGTGTGTAAAGATCTAATCAGTGTTTGACAACGCATGCGTCGTAAAACGCTGCGTTTTTGTAAAAACGCACCAAAAACGCTGCGTTTTACGACGCATGCGTCCGACGCTTGCGTCACAAAAGTTGCGTTTTTGCGTGCGTTTCCGATGCGTCGTGCGTTGCGTCGGCGACGCAGCGTCGCATGACGCTAATGTGAACGTAGCCTTAGAGACAGATACACCTACTTCACTGAGAGTGTTCTGGACTTCAGTTGATGTTGTGAATGGGTTCTTCTTCACCAAATTAAGTATGCGGCGATCATCCACCACTGTTGTCATCCGTGGACGCCCAGGCCTTTTTGAGTTCCCAAGCTCACCAGTCAATTCCTTTTTTCTCAGAATGTACCCAACTGTTGATTTTGCTACTCCAAGCATGTCTACTATCTCTCTGATGGATTTTTTCTTTTTTTTCAGCCTCAGGATGTTCTGCTTCTCCTCAATTGAGAGTTCCTTTGACCGCATGTTGTCTGCTCACAGCAACAGCTTCCAAATGCAAAACCACACACCTGGAATCCACCCCTGACCTTTTAACTACTTCACTGATTACAGGTTAACGAGGGAGACGCCTTCAGAGTTAATTGCAGCCCTTAGAGTCCATTGTCCAATTACTTTTGGTCCCTTGAAAAAGAGGACGCTATGCATTACAGAGCTATGATTCCTAAACCCTTTCTCCGATTTGGATGTGGAAACTATCATATTGCAGCTGGGAGTGTGCACTTTCAGCACATATTATATATATAATTGTATTTCTGAACATGTTTTTGTAAACAGCTAAAATAACAAAACTTGTGTCACTGTCCAAATATTTCTGGCCCTAACTGTAGATATGTCACTTGATATCAGTTTATAAGGTCAATAGATACTGTGCAATTATAACTGAATAGCTTCTATAATGAGAGGACACAGAGCAAAGGGTATAAATAGTTTGAAAATAAAGCGCTAACAGTGTATTACATTCCTGGAATAATAGGAGATAAAAAGTGCAGCAAGTGCTATATGGAATATTCATTGAATCATAGAATCCTAGAATGTTAGAGTTGGAAGGGACCTCCTGGGTCATTTGGTCCAACCTCGTCAACTCACTAAATCATCCCAGAAAGATGTCTGTCCAGCCTCTGTTTGAAGACTTCCATTGAAGGAGAACTCACCACCTCTCGTGGCAGCCTGTTGCACTCATTGATCACACTCACTGTCAAAAAGTTTTTTCTAATATCTAATCTGTGTCTCCTCCCATTCAGTTTCATCCCATTGCTTCTAGTCTCTCCTTGTGCAAAGGAGAATAAAGATGATCCTTCTACAATGTGACAGCCCTTGAGATGTTTATAGACAGCTATTAAGTCTCCCCTCAGTCTTTTTTGCAAGCTAAACATTCCCAAATCCTGTAACCGTTCCTCATAGGACATGGTTTGCAGACCGGCCACCATTCTGGACGCTCTTCTCTAAACTTGCCCCAGTTTGTTCATGTCTTTTTTAAAATGTGGTGCCCAAAAACTGGACACAGTATTCCAGATGAGGTCTGACCAAAGAGGAGTAGAGGGCAATAATGACTTCATGTAATCTAGACTGTATGCTTCTGTTAATACATCTCAGAATTGCATTTGCCTTTTTTGCTGCTGCATCACACTACAGACTCATGTTCAGTCTGTGATCTATTAGTATACCCAAGTGTTTTTCACATGGGCTGTTGCTTAGCCCTATTCCTCCCATTCAGTATAAGCTTTTTTCATTTTTATTGCCCAGATGTAGTACTTTGCATTTTTTTCCTGTTAAAAACCATTCTGTTAGTTGCTGCCCACTGCTCTAGTTTATTTATATCTTTTTGATTCCTCTCTCTCTCTTCTCTAGTATTAGCTATCCCTCCTAGCTTTCATCAGAAAATTTAATTAGTTTACCCTCAATTCCTTCATCTAAATAATTGATAAAGATGTTGAACAATACAGGGCCCAGGACAGGACCCTGTGGTACCCCACTTGAGACATTCTTCCAACTGGATGTGCAGCCATTTACAACCACTCTGTGGGTCTGATCACTAAGCCAGTTATGAATCCACGTACCAGTTGCCTTGTCCATAACATACTTAGTCATTTTTCCCAATAAGGATTGTGTGAGATACTTTCTCAAATGTTTTGCTGAAGTCAAGATATACTATATCTACGGCATTTCTCTGATCCACCCAGACTGTGTTTCTGTCATAGAAGGAAATTAAATTAGTCAAACATGACTTATTAGTTACAAACCCATGCTGACTGTTTAATCACTTCATTCTTATCCAGGGTCTTACATACATTAATAATTTGTTCAAAGACCTTTCCTGGTATAGACGTCAGACTCACCAGCCTATAGTTTCCCTGGGCCCACCTTCTTCCCCTTTTTGAAGATAGGAGAAACATTTGCTCTTCTCCAGTCTTCTGGGACTTATCCTGTTCTCCAAGAATTTTCAAAGATTATGGCGAGTGGTTTAAAAATTTCTTCTGCTATCTCCTTCAGTACTCTGGGGTGTAATCCATCTTGAATTCATTTATGTTAGCTAAGTGTTTCCTCACTATCTTTCTGTTTATAGATATCATGGATTCTTCTATTCCCTTAATAGGACAGTGAAAATCAGTTGATGTTACATTTCCTTTCTGAGAGAAAACATATGCAAAATAGGAATTTAAAAGTTTGGCATTCTCAACATCCTTTCATCATTTCCATCCTGTAAAAATCCAATAGCATCTTTGACTTTTCTTTTACTTTTGACATATCCCCAAAATCCTTTCTTTTGACATCCCTAGCAAACCTTAATTCATTGTCAGCTTTAGAAATCTGATTTGTGCCCTCCAAGTTCTGCACACAGCATTATATTCTTCTTTAGATTTGCCTCCCGCTTTCCATTTGATAAACTTTTTTTCTTCCTTTGTAGCTTGTGTTTAAGTTCTGTGTTCATCCATCCTGGTTTCCTTAAATGCTTCCTATTCTTCCCTCTTTTCAGAATTGTTAACGATTGTGCTTTGAGAATCTCATTTTTCAAGATTTCCCATCCTACCTGGACATTTTTGTTCTGAAGGATATCCAGCCATTGGATCCTACCGATTCTCTTTCGGAGTCCCTTAAAATCTGCCTTTCTGAAATCTAACCTTGATGTCTGAGTCTTCTCAGGTCTTCCTCCTCTAGTTATCCAAAATTCTAAAATAGCATGGTCACTACCTCCTAGGGTCCCAGCCACTCTTACCTCCCCAACCATTTCCTCCCTGATTAGATCAAGGAAGCAGATCTCCTTGTTTTCTCTTCTACCTTTTGGAAGATAAAATTGTCAGCAAGAGAGGATAAGAATTTGCTTGACCTGTCAGTTTTGCCTGACATCCAAAACAAATGTCTGGATAGTTGAAATCTCCTATGACAACTATGTCATATTTTTTGGAGAACTAGGCCATTTGATGCATAAAGAGTTCACCCATATCTTCAGTTTGCACAGGCGGCCTGCAGTAAATGCCTATAATGGTGTCCTTTCCATTGTTCTCTCCTTGTATTCTTACCCAGTTTCCACAGAAGTCCCAGTCTCTGAAGCTGTCATCTCTGTGCAGATATACGCTTTTCTAACATACAAGTTTATTTTCTGTTGGTATGTGGTTTATCCTATAAAACTCCCATATAATATTCTCACCTTGAATGCACACTGCGCGCATGTTTTTGTACAATTTGTCATTTTATATAGGTTCTCCCCATCTAAGTCATTTTTGAACGTCAGCAAAATACAATTTTCCTGTAATTCATTTCTCACAGTCTAGGTAGTAATGAGCGAATATACTCGTTGCTCAGGTTTTCCCGAGCACGCTCGAGTGATCTCCGAGTATTTGTTATTGCTCGGAGATATAGTTTTCATCGCCTCAGTTGCATGATTTAGGGCTGCCAGATACACTGAATAAATGTGGGAATTCCATAACAAACAGACATTTCTCACATGTATTCAACGTATCTGGCAGCGGTAAATCATGCAGCTGAGGCGATGAAAACTATATCTCCGAGCAATAACAAATACTCGGAGATCACCCGAGCGTGCTCGGGAAAACCCGAGCAACGAGTATACTCGCTCATCACTAACTCTAGGTATTGTAATGACTTTTCCCTGTGTGGGATTTTTGCTGTTTATAAAGGCTGACAACTAGTTGGACAAGCCCTTCTCATTCCTCATGTATGGTCCTGTTAAAATAATAACACTTATACAAACATCCCATGGTGGCACCGTTTCAGTGGTGTTGGCGCTTGTGTTCTTGGGGCTCTTTTGAGGTTTTTACGTCATGTGAGCCCTGTGCCCAATCAGCGCTGATGTCACTATCCCCACCTTCGGACAAATCAAGCATCAGGAGGCAGTCAGAGAGCAGCCGTGACCCCGGCTTCCTGTTCATGATCAATATGTCCAAAGGAAGGAGCAGTGAAGCTGCCGCTGATCAGGTGTAGGGCTCGTGTGATGTAACAACCTCACATAAGCCCCGGGACAGTGAGCCTCGACACCGCTGAAGTGGAGCCGGCACGCCAGCGGAATATGAGTGTTTTAACTTGAGGCCAAACATGAGGAATGAGTTCACTGAGAAAAAAATATATATAAATATATATATAGAAAATATATATATATATATATATAAAGAAAAAACGGAACAGCATCCAATAATACCTCAACCTTGTGCAGAGCTTTTCCAACCAGCAGTCCAAAAGCCTCCAGTGATAGTATCAAAAAAAGAAAAGCAGCACAAAACCAAATAGAAAAAAGTGGAGTTTTTTGTCCGAATGGCGTGGCAACATTTTGGATACAAAATCCCTTGAAAAAGATATTTGTATCCGAAACGTTGCCACGCCATTCAGGCAATAAAGTCCACTTTTTTCTATTTGGTTTTGTGCTGCTTTTCTTTTTTTGATACTATATATACATCGTATTTTTTGGACTATAAGGATCCACCTAGGTTTTAGAGGAGGAAATTAGGCAAAAATAATAGAAGCAAAAAATGTGATCAATTCTGTACTTAATATTCCTATCCTGGTATATATGGCCCCCTCATCCGAACCCTGATACACATGCCCCCCTCATCACTAGCCTGGTATGCATGGTCCCCTCATCCCTAGCCTGGTATGCAAGGATCCCTAATCCATATCCTGGTATGCATGACCCCATCAGAAAACATAAAAAAAAAAAAACATTACTCTTACCTACCCTGAGCAGGGTCTAGGACAATTTATCTGAACTACTAATTAACAGTGGTTACAATACCAAACTAGGGAAGTCCCTATAGGAGAAAAAAACACAAGAATTATACTGTATTGTCACATACTATCTATTCCTGACACTAGAGTGGCTTATAAACTTACAAAGTTTATATTTTGAGGTCTGGGATCTGCCAATATGTGGCTAGTTTTCTGACTATTTCAGTTAACATGATACATAACTTTAGGTTTCTTTTTGTCTAGTCTCGCTTGAATTTAGCTCAATATTAAATAGTCTCCTGGTGAGTCGCCTTTGGTGAGGATGATGAAACCCGTAGAAATGAGAGGCTTGGAGAGTTAGGCCGGCGTCACACTCAGCGTATAAAAATACGGTCCGTAATTTACGGCCATAATACGCAGAAAAGTCCCCAAAATAGTGGTCCGTATCCCATCCGTAGGCAGGGTGTGTCAGCGTATTTTGCGCATGGCATCCTCCGTATGTAATCCGTATGGCATCCGTACTGCGAGATTTTCTCGCAGGCTTGCAAAACCGACATACGGACATACAATGGATCCATGCTCTCAAAAAATCGTAAAAACATAAATACTGTATATATATATATTTTAATATTTCATACAGCGCTAGATAGTTTAACCCCTTCCCGACCTTTGACGCCACGTAGGCGTCATGAAAGTCGGTGCCAATCCGACCCATGACGCCTATGCGGCGTCATGGAAAGATCGCGTCCCTGCAGATCGGGTGAAAGGGTTAACTCCCATTTCACCCGATCTGCAGGGACAGGGGGAGTGGTAGTTTAGCCCAGGGGGGGTGGCTTCACCCCCTCGTGGCTACGATCGCTCTGATTGGCTGTTGAAAGTGAAACTGCCAATCAGAGCGATTTGTAATATTTCACCCATTATAACGGGTGAAATATTACAATCCAGCCATGGCCGATGCTGAAATATCATCGGCCATGGCTGGAAATACTAGTGTGCCCCCACCCCACCCCTCCGATCGCCCCCCCACCCCCCCGATCTGGCCGGTACACTGCTCCGGCTCCCCTCCGCCCTGTGCTCCGCTCCCCCCCGTGCTCGTGTCCGCTCCCCCCGTGCTCCAATCACCCCCCCGTGCTCCAATCACCCCCCCTGCACTCCGATCCACCCCCCCCCGTGCTCCGTTCCACCCCCCCGTGCTCCATTCCAGCCCCCCCGTGCTCCGTTCCACGCCCCCCGCGCTCCGTTCCACCCCTCCCGCGCTCCGATTCCCCCCCCCGTGCTCCGATCCCCCCCCCGTGGTCCCCCCCCCACCCTATCATACTTACCGATCCAGCCGTGGTCCCGTCCGTCTTCTCCCGGGCGCCGCCATCTTCCAAAATGGCGGGCGCATGTGCAGTGCGCCCGCCGAATCTGCCGGCCGGCAGATTCGTTCCAAAGTGCATTTTGATCACTGAGATATAATCTATCTCAGTGATCAAAATAAAAAAAATAATAAATGACCCCCCCCCCTTTGTCACCCCCATAGGTAGGGACAATAAAAAAATAAAGAAATTTTTTTTTTTCCACTAATGTTAGAATAGGGTTAGGGTTAGGGGTAGGGTTAGGGTTAGGGTTAGGGGTAGGGTTAGGGTTAGGGGTAGGGTTAGGGGTAGGGTTAGGGGTAGGGTTAGGGGTAGGGTTAGGGGTAGGGTTAGGGGTAGGGTTAGGGTTAGGGCTAGGGTTAGGGTTAGGAATGTGCACACGTATTCTGGTCCTCTGCGGATTTTTCCGCTGCGGATTTGATAAATCCGCAGTGCTAAACCGCTGCGGATTTATGGCGGATTTACCGCGTTTTTTTCTGCGCATTTCACTGCGGTTTTACAATTGCGATTTTCTATTGGAGCAGTTGTAAAACCGCTGCGGAATCCGCACAAAGAAGTGACATGCTGCGGAATGTAAACCGCTGCGTTTCCGTGCAGTTTTTCCGCAGCATGTGTACAGCGATTTTTGTTTCCCATAGGTTTACATTGAACTGTACACTCATGGGAAACTGCTGCGGATCCGCAGCGTTTTCCGCAGCGTGTGCACATACCTTTAGAATTAGGCTATGTGCACACGGTGCGGATTTGGCTGCGGATTCGCAGCAGTGTTCCATCAGGTTTACAGTACCATGTAAACATATGAAAAACCAAATCCGCTGTGCCCGTGATGCGGAAAATACCGCGCGGGAACGCTGCGTTGTATTTTCCGCAGCATGTGAATTCTTTGTGCGGATTCCGCAGCGTTTTACACCTGTTCCTCAATAGGAATCCGCAGGTGAAATCCGCACAAAAAACACTGGAAATCCGCGGAAAATCCGCAGGTAAAACACAGTGCCTTTTACCCGCAGATTTTTCAAAAATGGTGCGGAAATATCTCACACGAATCCGCAACGTGGGCACATAGCCTTAGGGTTAGGGTTGGAATTAGTGTTGTGGTTAGGGGTGTGTTGGGGTTAGGGTTGTGATTAGGATTATGGCTACAGTTGGGATTAGGGTTAGGGGTGTGTTGGGGTTAGTGTTGGAGTTAGAATTGAGGGGTTACCACTGTTTAGGCACATCAGGGGTCTCCAAACGCAACATGGCGCCACCATTGATTCCAGCCAATCTCGTATTCAAAAAGTCAAATGGTGCTCCCTCACTTCCGAGCCCTGACGTGTGCCCAAACAGTGGTTTACCCCCACATATGGGGTATCAGTGTACTCAGGACAAACTGCGCAACAATTACTGGGGTCCAATTTCTCCTGTTACCCTTGTGAATCTAAAAAAATGCTTGCTAAAACATAATTTTTGAGGAAAGAAAAATGATTTTTTATTTTCACGGCTCTGTGTTGTAAACGTCTGTGAAGCACTTGGGGGTTCAAAGTGCTCACCACATATCTAGATAAGTTCCTTGGGGGGTCTAGTTTCTAAAATGGGGTCACTTGTGGGGGGTTTCTACTGTTTAGGCACACCAGGGGCTCTGCAAACGCAACGTGACACCCGCAGACCATTCCATCAAAGTCTGCATTTCAAAAGTCACTACTTCCCTTCTGAGCCCCGACGTGTGCCCAAACAGTGGTTTACCCCCACATATGGGGTATCAGCGTACTCAGGAGAAACTGGACAACAACTTTTGGGGTCCAATTTCTCCTGTAACCCTTGGGAAAATAAAAAATTCTGGGCTAAATAATTATTTTTGAGGAAAGAAAACGTATTTATTATTTTCACGGCTCTGCATTATAAACTTCTATGAAGCACTTGGGGGTTCAAAGTGCTCACCACACATCTAGATAAGTTCCTTTCAGGGTCTAGTTTCCAAAATGGGGTCACTTGTGGGGGGTTTCTACTGTTTAGGCACATCAGGGGCTCTGCAAACGCAACGTGACGCCCGCAGAGCATTCCATCAAAGTCTGCATTTCAAAACGTCACTACTTCAATTCCAAGCCCCGGCATGTGCCCAAACAGTAGTTTACCCCCACATATGGGGTATCACCGTACTCAGGAGAAATTGGACAACAAATATTGGGGTCAAATTTCTCCTGTTACCCTTGGGAAAATTAAAAAACTCTGGGCTAAATAATTATTTTTGAGGAAAGAAAACGTATTTATTATTTTCACGGCTCTGCATTATAAACTTCTATGAAGCACTTGGGGGTTCAAAGTGCTCACCACACATCTAGATAAGTTCCTTTGGGGGTCTAGTTTCCAAAATGGGGTCACTTGTGGGGGGTTTCTACTGTTAAGCCACATCAGGGGCTCTGCAAACGCAACGTGACGCCCACAGAGCATTCCATCAAAGTCTGCATTTCAAAACGTCACTACTTCACTTCCGAGCCCCGGCATGTGCCCAAACAGTGATTTACCCCCACATATGGGGTATCAGCGTACTCAGGAGAAACTGGACAACAACTTTTGGGGTCAAATTTCTCCTGTTACCCTTGGGAAAATAAAAAATTGCAGGCTAAAAGATCATTTTTGAGAAAATAATTTTTTTTTTTTTTTTCATGGCTCTGCGTTATAAACTTCTGTGAAGCACTTGGGGGTTCAAAGTCCTCACCACACATCTAGATTAGTTCCTTTGGGGGTCTAGTTTCTAAAATGGTGTCATTTCTGGGGGATCTCCAATGTTTAGGCACACAGGGGCTCTCCAAACGTGACATGGTGTCCGCTAATGATTGGAGCTAATTTTCCATTTAAAAAGCCAAATGGCGTGCCATCCCTTCCGAGCCCTGCCGTGCGCCCAAACAGTGGTTTACCCCCACATATGGGGTATCAGCGTACTCAGGACAAACTGGACAACAATATTTGGGGTCCAATTTCTCCTATTATCCTTGGCAAAATAGGAAATTCCAGGCTAAAAAATCATTTTTGAGGAAAGAAAAATTATTTTTTATTTTCATGGCTCTGCGTTATAAACTTCTGTGAAGCACCTGGGGGTTTAAAGTGCTCAATATGCATCTAGATAAGTTCCTTGGGGGGTCTAGTTTCCAAAATGGGGTCACTTGTGCGGGAGCTCCAATGTTTAGGCACACAGGGGCTCTCCAAACGCGACATGGTGTCCGCTAACAATTGGAGCTAATTTTCCATTCAAAAAGTCAAATGGCGCGCCTTCTCTTCCGAGCCCTGCCAAGTGCCCAAACAGTGGTTTACCCCCACATATGAGGTATCGGCGTACTCGGGAGAAATTGCCCAACAAATTTTATGATCCATTTTATCCTACTGCCCATGTGAAAATGAAAAAATTGAGGCGAAAAGAATTTTTTTGTGAAAAAAAAGTACTTTTTCATTTTTACAGATCAATTTGTGAAGCACCTGAGGGTTTAAAGTGCTCACTAGGCTTCTAAATTAGTTCCTTGGGGGGTCTAGTTTCCAAAATGGGGTCACTTGTGGGGGAGAGCCAATGTTTAGGCACACAGGAGCTATCCAAACGCGACATGGTGTCCGCTAACGATGGAAATAATTTTTCATTCAAAAAGTCAAATGGCGCTCCTTCCCTTCCGAGCCTTACCATGTGCCCAAACAGTGGTTTACCTCCACATGTGAGGTATTGGTGTACTCAGGAGAAATTGCCCAACACATTTTAGGATCCATTTTATCCTGTTGCCCATGTGAAAATGAAAAAATTGAGGCTAAAAGAATTTTTTTGTGAAAAAAAAGTACTTTTTCATTTTTACGGATCAATTTGTGAAGCACCTGGGGGTTCAAAGTGCTCACTATGCATCTAGATAAGTTCCTTGGGGCGTCTAGTTTCCAAAATGGGGTCACTTGTGGGGGAGCTCCAATTTTTAGGCACACGGGGGCTCTCCAAACGTGACATGGTGTCCGCTAAAGAGTGGAGCCAATTTTTGATTCAAAAAGTCAAATGGCGCTCCTTCCCTTCCAAGCCCTGCCGTGCGCCAAAACAGTGGTTTACCCCCACATATGAGGTATCAGCGTACTCAGGACAAATTGGACAACAACTTTCGTGGTTCAGTTTCTCCTTTTACCATTGGGAAAATAAAAAAATTGTTGCTAAAAGATAATTTTTGTGACTAAAAAGTTAAATGTTCATTTTTTCCTTCCATGTTGCTTCTGCTGCTGTGAAGCACCTGAAGGGTTAATAAACTTCTTGAATGTGGTTTTGAGTACCTTGAGGGGTGCAGTTTTTAGAATGGTGTCACTTTTGGGTATTTTCAGCCATATAGACCCCTCAAACTGACTTCAAATGTGAGGTGGTCCCTAAAAAAAATGGTTTTGTAAATTTCGTTGTAAAAATGACAAATCGCTGGTCGAATTTTAACCCTTATAACTTCCTAACAAAAAAAAATTTTGTTTCCAAAATTGTGCTGATGTAAAGTAAACATGTGGGAAATGTTATTTATTAACTATTTTGTGTCACATATCTCTCTGGTTTAACAGAATAAAAATTCAAAATGTGAAAATTGCGAAATTTTCAAAATTTTCGCCAAATTTCCGTGTTTATCACAAATAAATGCAGAATTTATTGACCTAAATTTACCACTAACATGAAGCCCAATATGTCACGAAAAAACAATCTCAGAACCGCTAGGATCCGTTGAAGCGTTCCTGAGTTATTACCTCATAAAGGGACACTGGTCAGAATTGCAAAAAACGGCAAGGTCTTTAAGGTCAAAATAGGCTGGGTCTTGAAGGGGTTAAAAGCCGGTAATTCAATTGCCAGCTTTTGCCATCTCCTTCCCAAACCTGACATGATATGAGACATGGTTTACATATAGTAAACCATCTCATATCCCTTTTTTTTGCATATTCCACACTACTAATGTTAGTAGTGTGTATGTGCAAAATTTGGGCGCTGTAGCTATTAATTTAAAGGGTTAAAGCGCGGAAAAAATTGGCGTGGGCTCCCGCGCAATTTTCTCCGCCAGAATGGTAAAGCCAGTGACTGAGGGCAGATATTAATAGCCTGGAGAGAGTCCATGGTTATTGCCCCCCCCCCCCCCTCCCCCTTCCCTGGCTAAAAACATCTGCCCCCAGCCACCCCAGAAAAGGCACATCTGGAAGATGAGCCTATTCTGGCACTTGGCCATTCTCTTCCCATTCCCCTGTAGCTGTGGGAAATGGGGTAATGAAGGGTTAATGTCACCTTGCTATTGTAAGGTGACATTAAGCCAGATTAATAATGGAGAGGCGTCAATTATGACACCTATCCATTATTAATCCAATTGTCTGAAATGGTTAAAAAACACACACACACATTATTACAAAGTCTTTTAATGAAAAAAAAACACAGGTTGTTGGAATAGTTTATTAGACTGGTAATCCACCTGAAGACCCTCGCTCTGTAAAAAAGGTAAAATAAAAAAACAACAATATCCCATACCTTCCGATGATCAGTCTCGTCCCACGCTGTAAATCCATCTGAAGGGGTTAACTAATTTTACAAGCAGGAGCTCTGCTAAAGCAGCTGTGCTCATGCCAGTAAAACCCCAGCGAATGAATGGAAAGTAGGTCAATGACCTGTAGTTACCTTCAGTTGCGGTGAGGCGCCCTCTGCTGGATGTCCTCATATGAACTCGAGCCTGGGAACTTTTTAGAATATTTTCCCACGCAATTGAATTACCAGCTTTTAAGCTATATAGCGCTGTATGAAATATTAATATATATATATATATATATATATGTGTCTCACTGACATATATATATATATATATATCCCTATACTATGTGTAGACATTTATTTTATCTATTCTTTTCTAACCTGTCAGTGTGATTTTACTGTACACCGCACTGAATTGCCGGCTTTTCTATAGAACACCGCTGCGTATTTCTCGCAAGTCACACTGCTGGTCCGTGTGTAATCCATATTTTTCTGGCCCCCATAGACTTTCATTGGCGTATTTTTTGCGCAATACGGTGACAAACGCAGCATGCTGCGATTTTCTACGGCCGTAGAACACCATATAATACGGATCAGTAAAATACAGCTGATAGGAGCTGGGGCATAGAGAAGCATTGTACCGTATGCAATCCGTTTTTTCAGCACCTCTCTTACGTCCGTAAAACACGGTAGTGTGACGCCGGCCTTAGTGTGTATACGTCACCTCACCCTATATACTGAACTATGGGATACATGTTTTTTCTATTAGTCACCTACTGACTAACCTTCAGGGGGTGAATTATGGGTATAGTTTTACATTTGGAATTAATAGTTTAGTTTTATCCTTTTGTCAGCAAACATGAGGAATGACAAGAGACAACCCATTTCAGAAGATTCAATTTTGGTTAAAACTATTACAACATTATGAACATAAAAAAGGCTTTTCCCCTATGTGACGTCTCAGATGATTTCCAAGTAAAATATTTCCCACATTAACAAAATGAAAAAGGCTTCTCCTCTGTGTGAGTTCTTTGATGTCTAACAAGAAGCAGTTTCCATTTAAAACATTTCCCACAATCTGAACAGGAAAAAGGCTTCTCCCCTGTGTGAGTTCTCTGGTGACTAACAAGATACCCTTTGTAGGTAAACAATTTCCCACATTCTGAACATGAAAAAGGATTCTCCCCTGTGTGAGTTCTCTGGTGACTAACCAGATTCCCTTTGTAGGTAAAACATTTCCCACATTCTGAACATGAAAAAGGCTTCTCCCCTGTGTGAGTTATCTGATGACAAACAAGATTTCCTTTGTAGGCAAAACATTTCCCACATTCTGAACATGAAAAAGGCTTCTCCCCTGTGTGAGTTCTTTGGTGTTCATCAAGATGCCCTTTGTAAGTAAAACATTTCCCACATTCTGAACATGAAAAAGGCGTCTCTACTGTGTGAGTTCTTTGGTGTTCATCAAGACTCCCTTTGTAAGTAAAACATTTCCCACATTCTGAACATGAAAAAGGCTTCTCCCCTGTGTGAGTTCTCTGATGACAAACAAGATTTCCTTTGTAGGTAAAACATTTCCCACATTCTGAACATGAAAAAGGCTTCTCCCCTGTGTGAGTTCTTTGGTGTTCATCAAGATGCCCTTTGTAAGTAAAACATTTCCCACATTCTGAACATGAAAAAGGCGTCTCTAATGTGTGAGTTCTTTGGTGTTCATCAAGACTCCCTTTGTAAGTAAAACATTTCCCACATTCTGAACATGAAAAAGGCTTCTCCCCTGTGTGAGTTCTCTGATGACAAACAAGATTTCCTTTGTAGGTAAAACATTTCCCACATTCTGAACATGAAAAAGGCTTCGCCCCTGTGTGAGTTCTTTGGTGTGCAACAAGATTCCCTTTCTGGTAAAAACATTTCCCACATTCTGAACATGAAAAAGGCCTCTCTCCTGTGTGAGTTCTTTGGTGTGTAACAAGATGCCCTTTCTGGTTAAAATATTTCCCACATTCTGAACAGGAAAAGGGCTTCTCCCCTGTGTGAGTTCTATGGTGAGTGACAAAATTTGATTTCTTGTCAAAACATTTCCCACATTCTGAACATGAAAATGAGTTCTTTGCTTTAGGAGCAGTTTGTTTTTTAATGCCTCTTTTGTGACTTTCATTACCCTTAGTAGTCAGTAATGAATCAGAAGATGGGACTTGTTTTATAGGATCAGATGACAGATCTTTGCTGTGAATGGATGATGATATATCTGGAGTAACAGGAATCACTTCAGTTGTAGCTTGTAGGATCTCAAGACCATCAGATTTAAAAATTGAAGATGTCAGCTGTCCCTCTGATCTCTTGGTACAGTCATCTAAGATAAAAACATTTGTTTTTAATAAAATATCCTTGAGTTTTATATTTTTGAACATTTCTACTTAAATTGTCCATAAAAATGGCAAGCTATGTAAAATACTTTAATTATTTACCAAGACAATGGAAATTCACAGTCTAAAAGAAAACCTTGTTGGATGAACCAGTAGTGTGTGGTGTTGAACTGTTTGTTCATTCTGCCTCCCAAATGCTAAATAAAAACAAACTAATCAATGTTATGTAGGCGAAAATAATACCAATTCTCATCTCACAAAAACAAATTAACAGTCAGGTCCATCATCTGTCAATGGAAAAACAGAGGTTCCCACACTACTTGTGGCTTAAAGGCTGTTGAAAAGCAACAGCGTTTCTATAAACCAATCCAGTAAAATCCGCTCTCACTTCTGAGTCTTGCAGTGTGCTCAAACAACATTTAGGATCCCTGTGTTTAGCAATATTATATAGTGAGAAGAATCCACTTAATCTGCGATATGTGTCTCCTGGAGCATAATCTGGGCACTATGTGCTCAGTAATAAATTGGCAAATGTGTAATTTTCACTCTCCAACATCCACTTCATGATAATTTCCAGAAAGTGGCTGTGGAATCAAAATATTCACTCCTCCTGCACACCTGGTCAAAATTGTTGGTACCCCTCATTTAATGACAGAAAAACCCACAATGGTCACAGAAATAACTTGAATCTGACAAAAGTAATAATAAATCAAAAATGTGTGAAAATGAACAAATGAAAGTCAGACATTGCTTTTCAACCATGCTTCCATGGAATAAAAAAAAATAAATAAAACTAATGAAATAGGCCTGGACAGAAATGATGGTACCCTTAACTTAACCCCTTAAACAATTCTGACCACTGTCCCTTTATGAGGTTATAACTCTGGAACGCTTCAACGGATCTTGGCGATTCTGACATTCTTTTCTCGTGACATATTGTACTTCATGTTGGTGGTAAAATTTATTCGATATAACTTGCGTTTATTTGTGAAAAAAACGGAAATTTGGCGAAAATTTTAAAATTTCGCAATTTTCCAACTTTGAATTTTTATGCCCTTAAATCACAGAGATATGTCACGCAAAATACTTAATAAGTAACATTTCCTACATGTCTACTTTACATCAGCACAATTTTGGAACCAAAATTTTTTTTTGTTATGGAGTTATAAGGGTTAAAAGTTGACCAGCAATGTCTCATTTTTACAACACCATTTTTATTTTAGGGACCACATCTCATTTGAAGTCATTTTGAGGGGTCTATATGATAAAAAATACCCAAGTGTGACACCATTCTAAAAACTGCACCCCTCAATGTGCTCAAAACCACATTCAAGAAGTTTATTAACCTTTGGCCAAGAATAAGCCTCAGTACTGGACCCAGCTGACCATGTGCATGGCTCCTGCACATCAGGAGGTTATTCGCTTTCTGGTGTTGCATAATCTGCATGATGTGGTCGTGTTGGGGTTGCCATGGCTACAAGTCCATAATCCAGTATTAGATTGGAAATCCATGTCTGTGTCCAGCTGGGGTTGTCAGGGGGTACATGGTGATGTCCCATTTCTGACTATTTCGTCATCCACCCCTTCTGAGGTTCCAGAGTTCTTGTCTAATTACCGGGATGTATTTGATGAGCCCAAGTCCGATACCCTACCTCCGCATAGGGATTGTGATTGTGCTATCGATTTGATTCCTGGTAGTAAATTCCCAAAAGGTCGACTGTTTAATTTATCTGTGCCTGAGCACGCCGCTATGCGGAGTTATGTGAAGGAGTCCTTGGAGAAGGGGCATATTCGCCCGTCATCGTCGCCATTAGGAGCAGGGTTCTTTTTTTGTAGCCAAGAAGGATGGTTCACTGAGACCTTGTATAGATTACCACCTTCTAAATAAGATCACGGTTAAATTTCAGTACCCCTTGCCGTTGTTATCTGATTTGTTTGCTCGGATTAAGGGGGCTAGTTGGTTCACCAAGATTGATCTTCGTGGTGCGTATAATCTTGTGCGTATTAAGCGAGGCGATGAATGGAAAACTGCATTTAATACGCCCGAGGGCCATTTTGAGTATCTAGTAATGCCATTCGGACTTGCCAATGCTCCATCAGTGTTTCAGTCCTTTATGCATGACATCTTCCGAGAGTACCTGGATAAATTCCTGATTGTGTACTTGGATGACATTTTGATCTTCTCGGATGATTGGGAGTCTCATGTGAAGCAGGTCAGAACGGTGTTTCAGGTCCTGCATGCTAATTCCTTGTTTGTGAAGGGATCAAAGTGTCTCTTTGGTGTTCAGAAGGTTTCATTTTTGGGGTTCATCTTTTCCCCTTCTACTATCGAGATGGACCCTGTTAAGGTCCAAGACATCCATGATTGGACTCAGCCGACATCTCTGAAAAGTCTGCAAAAGTTCCTGGGCTTTGCTAATTTTTATCGTCGCTTCATCTGCAATTTTTCTAGTATTGCTAAACCATTGACCGATTTGACCAAGAAGGGTGCTGATGTGGTCAATTGGTCTTCTGCTGCTGTGGAAGCTTTTCAAGAATTGAAGCGTCGTTTTTCTTCTGCCCCTGTGTTGTGTCAACCAGATGTTTCGCTTCCGTTCCAGGTCGAGGTTGATGCTTCTGAGATTGGAGCAGGGGCTGTTTTGTCGCAGAGAAGTTCTGATTGCTCGGTGATGAAACCATGCGCCTTCTTTTCCAGGAAGTTTTCGCCTGCTGAGCGAAATTATGATGTGGGCAATCGAGAGTTGCTGGCCATGAAGTGGGCATTCGAGGAGTGGCGTCATTGGCTTGAAGGAGCTAAGCATCGCGTGGTGGTCTTGACTGATCATAAGAACTTGACTTATCTCGAGTCCGCCAAGCGGTTGAATCCTAGACAGGCTCGTTGGTCGTTGTTTTTTGCCCGTTTTGATTTTGTGATTTCGTACCTTCCGGGCTCTAAAAATGTGAAGGCGGATGCTCTGTCTAGGAGTTTTGTTCCCGACTCTCCGGGTTTATCTGAGCCGGCGGATATCCTCAAAGAGGGAGTAATTGTGTCTGCCATCTCCCCTGATTTGCGGCGGGTGCTGCAAAAATTTCAGGCTAATAAACCTGATCGTTGCCCAGCGGAGAAACTGTCCCTGATAGGTGGACGAATAAAGTTATCTCTGAGGTTCATTGTTCGGTGTTGGCTGGTCATCCTGGAATCTTTGGTACCAGAGTTAGTGGCTAGATCCTTTTGGTGGCCATCTCTGTCGCGGGATGTGCGTACTTTTGTGCAGTCCTGTGGGATTTGTGCTCGGGCTAAGCCCTGCTGTTCTCGTGCCAGTGGGTTGCTTTTGCCCTTGCCGGTCCCGAAGAGGCCTTGGACACATATCTCTATGGATTTTATTTCAGATCTTCCCGTCTCTCAAAAGATGTCAGTCATTTGGGTGGTCTGTGATCGCTTCTCTAAGATGGTCCATTTGGTACCCTTGTCTAAATTACCTTCCTCCTCTGATTTGGTGCCATTGTTCTTCCAGCATGTGGTTCGTTTACATGGCATTCCAGAGAATATCGTTTCTGACAGAGGTTCCCAGTTTGTTTCGAGGTTTTGGCGAGCCTTTTGTGGTAGGATGGGCATTGACTTGTCTTTTTCCTCGGCTTTCCATCCTCAGACTAATGGCCAGACCGAACGAACCAATCAGACCTTGGAAACATATCTGAGATGCTTTGTTTCTGCTGATCAGGATGACTGGGTGTCCTTTTTGCCTTTGGCTGAGTTCGCCCTTAATAATCGGGTCAGCTCGGCTACCTTGGTTTCGCCGTTTTTCTGCAACTCTGGGTTCCATCCTCGTTTCTCTTCAGGGCAGGTTGAGTCTTCGGACTGTCCTGGTGTGGATACTGTGGTGGACAGGTTGCAGCAGATTTGGACTCATGTAGTGGACAATTTGACCTTGTCCCAGGAGAAGGCTCAACGTTTCGCTAATCGCAGACGCTGTGTGGGTCCCCGACTTTGTGTTGGGGATTTGGTTTGGTTATCTTCTCGTCATATTCCTATGAAGGTTTCCTCTCCTAAGTTTAAACCTCGTTTCATTGGTCCGTATAGGATTTCTGAGGTTCTTAATCCTGTGTCTTTTCGTCTGACCCTTCCAGATTCTTTTTCCATACATAACGTATTCCATAGGTCATTGTTGCGGAGATACGTGGCACCTATGGTTCCATCTGTTGACCCTCCTGCCCCGGTTTTGGTGGAGGGGGAGTTGGAGTATATTGTGGAGAAGATTTTGTTTTCTCGTGTTTCAAGACGGAAACTCCAGTATCTGGTTAAGTGGAAGGGTTATGCTCAGGAAGATAATTCCTGGGTCTTTGCCTCTGATGTCCATGCTCCCGATCTTGTTCGTGCCTTTCATATGGCTCATCCTGGTCGTCCTGGGGGCTCTGGTGAGGGTTCGGTGTCCCCTCCTCAAGGGGGGGGGGTACTGTTGTGAATTCTGTGGCAGAGCTCCCTCCTGTGGTCACAAGTGGTACTTCGGCTGATTCTCTCTGTGAGCTTCCGTTGGTGGAGGAAAGTGGTACTGCGGCTTCTGAGTTTCCTTCCTCAGGTTATGTGGTGAAGTCGTTAGGTGCTGCTCTATTTAACTCCACCTAGTGCTTTGATCCTGGCCTCCAGTCAATGTTCTAGTATTGGACCTGTTTCCTCCTGGATCGTTCCTGTGGCCTGCTGCTCTGCATAGCTAAGTTCTGCTTTGCTATTTTGTTTGCTGTTTTTTTCTGTCCAGCTTGTCTATTTGTTTTTTCCTGCTTGCTGGTAGCTCTGGGACGCAGAGGGTGTACCTCCGGGACGCAGAGGGTGTACCTCCGTGCCGTTAGTTCGATACGGAGGGTCTTTTTGCCCCCTTTGCGTGGTTTTTGTAGGGTTTTGTGTTGACCGCAAAGTTACCTTTCCTATCCTCGCTCTGTTCAGAAAGTCGGGCCTCACTTTGCTAAATCTATTTCATCTCTACGTTTGTCTTTTCATCTTAACTCACAGTCATTATATGTGGGGGCTGCCTTTTCCTTTGGGGTATTTCTCTGAGGCAAGGTAGGCTTATTTTCTATCTTCAGGCTAGCTAGTTTCTCAGGCTGTGCCGAGTTGCATAGGGAGCGTTAGGCGCAATCCACGGCTGCCTCTAGTGTGGTTGGAGAGGATTAGGGATTGCGGTCAGCAGAGTTCCCACGTCTCAGAGCTCGTTCTATGTTTTTGGGTTATTGTCAGGTCACTGTATGTGCTCTGACCTCTATGTCCATTGTGGTACTGAATTACCTTATCATAACAGGACGCCATGTTGCGTTTGGAGAGCCCCTGATGTGCCTAAACATTGAAACTCCTCACAAGTGACACCATTTTGGAAAGTAGACGCCTTAAGGAACTTATCTAGATGTGTGGTGAGCACTTTGACCCCCCCAGTGTTTCACTACAGTTTATAACGCAGAGCCGTGAAAATAATTTTTTTTTTATCCGCAAACATTATTTTTTAGCCCCCAGTTTTGTATTTTCACAAGGGTAACAGAATAAATTGGACCACAAAAGTTGTTATCCAATTTGTCCTGAGTACGCTGATACCCCATATGTGGGGGGGAACCACTGTTTGGGCGCATGGCAGAGCTCGGAAGGGAAGGAGCGCCATTTGGAATGCAGACTTACATGGATTGGTCTGCAGGCGTCACGTTGCAAGTGACCCCATATTGAAAACTGGACCTCCCAAGGAACTTATCTAGATGTGTTGTGAGAACTTGTGAGAACTTTGAACCCCCAAGTGTTTCACTACAGTTTACAACGCAGAGCCGTGAAAATAAAAAATCCTTTTTTTCCCCACAAAAATGATTTTTAGCCCCCCAAATTTTTATTTTCCCAAGGATAACAAGAGAACTTGGACCCCAAAAGTTGTTGTCCAATTTGTCTCGAGTACGCCGATACCCCATATGTTGGGGTAAACCCCTGTTTGGGCGCACGGGAGAGCTCGGAAGTGAAGGAGCACTGTTTTACTTTTTCAATGCAGAATTGGCTGTAATTGAGATCGGACGCCATGTCGCGTTTGGAGAGCCCCTGATGTGCCTGAACAGTGGAAACTCCCCAATTCTACCTGAAACCCTAATGCAAACACACCCCTAACCCTAATCCCAACGGTAACCCTAACCACACACCTAACCCTGACACACCCCTAATTCTAATCCCAACCCTAATCCCAACCGTAAATGTAATCCAAACCCTAGCCCTAACCCTAGCCCTATTGGGAAAATGGAAATAAATACATTTTTTTAAATTTTATTATTTTTCCCTAAGGCTAGGTTCACATTGCGTTAGGGTAATCCGTTTAGCGCTAGCGGATTGCGCTAACGCAATGTCTTTTTAGGCGTCGCGTTTAGGGGTCGCGTTAACCTCCCCGCTCTGGCAGATCGGGGATCGGACCTCGGGCGCGCCGCGGACGCTGCAAGCGTCACAAAAGAACGGCACCTTGCTAGCGCGAGCCGAAAATGGCACGCGCTAGCGATGCGCTACACCCGAAAATCACATTGCTGTCAATGGGTGCGCTAACGGACCCGTTGCACGGCGTTAATTGCGACATTTTCACCGTGCAACGCTGTCCGTTAGCGTTAACCCATTAACGCAATGTGAACCTAGCCTAACTAAGGGGGAGATGAAGGGGGGTTTGATTTACTTTTATAGCGTTTTTTATATCGGATTTTTATGATTGGCAGCCGTCACACACTAAAAGATGCTTTTTATAGCAAAAAAGTTTTTGCGTCTCCACATTTTGAGACCTATAATTTTTCCATATTTTGGTCCACAGAGTCATGTGAGGTCTTGTTTTTTGCGGGACGAGTTGACGTTTTTATTGGTAACATTTTCGGACACAAGACAGTTTTTGATCGCTTTTTATTCCGATTTTTGTGAAGCAGAATGACCAAAAACCAGCTATTCATGAATTTCTTTTGGGGAGGCGTTTATACCGTTCTACGTTTGGTAAAATTGATAAAGCAGTTTTATTCATTGGGTCAGTACGATTACAGCGATATCTCATTTACATAATTTTTTTATGTTTTGGCACTTTTATACGATAAAAGCTATTTTATAGAAAAAATAATTATTTTGGCATCGCTTTATTCTGAGGACTATAACTTATTTATTTTTTTGGGTTATGATGCTATATGGCGGCTCGTTTTTTGCGGGACAAGATGACGTTTTCAGCGGTACCATGGTTATTTATATCCGTCTTTTTGATCGCGTGTTATTCCACTTTTTGTTCGGCGGTATGATAATAAAGCGTTGTTTTTGGCTCTTTTTTTTTTTTCTTATGGTGTTCACTGAAGGGGTTAACTAGTGGGACAGTTTTATAGGTTGGGTCGTTACGGACGTGGCGATACTAAATATGTGTACTTTTATTGTTTTTTTTTTAGATAAAGAAATGTATTTATGGGAATAATATTTTTTTTTCTTCTTTATTTAGGAATTTTTATTTACACATTTTTTTTTTTTACTCTTTTACTTTGTCCCAGGGGGGGACATCACAGATCACTGATCTGACAGTGTGCACAGCACTCTGTCAGATCGGTGATCTGACAAACAGCCGTGCAGGATTACAGAGCTGCAGCTGCAGCCTGCTCCTGACCCGGAAGTACTCCCTGCAGGACCCGGATGCAGCCCCACGGCCATTTTGGATCCGGGGACTGCAGGGAGAAGAGTACATCACCGTGTACCGATCGTCTCAGGGAAGCCCGCAGGGAGCCCCCTCCCTGCGCGACGCTTCCCCGTACCGCCGGTACACTGCGATAATCTTTGATCGCGGTGTGTCGGGGTTAATGTGCCGGGGGCGGTCCGTGACCGCTCCTGGCACATAGTGCCGGATGTCAGCTGCGATAGGCAGCTGACACCCGGCCGCGCTCCCCCCGAGAGCGCGGCCGATCGCTATGACGTACTATCCCGTCGGTGGGAATTAAGGCCCACCCCACCTTGACGGGATAGTACGTCATATGGGATTAAGGGGTTAACCACTTTGTGACTGTCAACGGTAAACTTCGGCACTAGTAGGGCTTTGTGCAGCGCCGAAGTTTGTCTACAGACGGCGGTTTTGTGCCCATCGTGACCCCCATGTATCTTATAACGAGGGCATTCCAGCGCACAACGCTTCCTATGACCCCTGACCTCATCGAGACCTGATTGGTTCAGGTCCTGATGATGTCAGCATCACACCAGCCAATGAGAAAAAAATCACTAGGAAAGTTTGTTATAGCAACAAATTTTCCTGGGCGATCTGCTTCATAAAAACACTTTCTCCTCAGATCTCCTGTCAGTGTGATATTAGAGGAGAAGCAGTGTTACAAGTAGTGTTGAGCGATACCTTCCGATATTCGGAAATATCGGTATCGGATTGGATCAGCCGATATCCAAAAAATATCAGATATCGCAGATACCCGATACCAATGCAAGTCAATGGGACACAAATATCGGAATTAAAATAAGCCCTTTCTGTCCCTGACATCCTGTTCCGGAGGGGGAAAGAGTGGTGCATGGGCGGAGACTGCGTGACTGTGTGGGACCGTGGGGGGGGTCCGTGCAGCCTGCCAGGGATCTGTACGGGCCTCTCTGGGAGTCTGTGCGGACTTCCGGGGGTCTGTGCGGCCTGCCAGGGGTCTGTGCGGCCTGCCGGGGATCTGTTTGGGCCTCTCGGGGGTCTGTGCGGGTGTGCAGGCATCGTCCGATGGGACTACAAGTCCCATCGGGCTATGCCTGCTACAATGGCAGTGACTGACACATTAGCCAATGATTGGACAGTAGTAGTCCCATCATCCGGCTAATGTGTTGAATGTAAAAAACAAACAAAAAAAAAACATACATACATAAATACTACATACATACATACTGTGAGGCTGTGGCCTCTGATACAGCTAGGGGGCGCTGTTTGTTCTCCCCAGAATGTGCATGCAGACGGATGAAGTCCATAGGTGTGCATGAGAGTCACGGATCTCCGGTCCAGGTTTTCCAGGTGGCTGAAGGCCACAGGTTTGTGTGTGTTTAAAAGCCCTGCAGTAAGGGGTATGGGTGTGTCAGGTGTCTGGCCAGGAGAGGCCAGGTGTGCGTCAGTGTCAGTCTGGTGTGTGCTGGTCTGCCGAGTGCATGGAGGCAGAGGCCAGCAGAGCCAGCACCCAGGGCAGCTTAATAGCCTGGCACCCGCAGCGTACACAGAGATGCAAGTCGTCCATAGTACTGGTCTCGGATGTGGACAGTCCTGTGCCCGGAGGTGGATGTCCTGTACCTGAAGGAGTCGGATGTGGACAGTCCTGTGCCCGGAGGTGGATGTCCTGTACCCGAAAGAGGACTAGCATGTGCAACGATTGCAAACAGGTGGATATGGTGCCCGGCTGCTATCCGGAGGATATCCTGAACTGTGTACGACTGTGTGAATAAAGAGACTGTGATACAGCGATGCAGGACACCCACGAGAACTAGTCAGAGGAGGGCTGGCGTGTGTAGTGTCTGCAACATATGAGGCTGTGTGTATAGAGACGTATAGAAACTGTGAGATGGCGTGCGGTCGCCCAGGGAAACTGGACAAGGGAAGTCTGGCCTGTTTAGGGACCGCAAATCTAAAGCCATGTAATATGTATTGCTCTGAACTGGTGTAAACTGGTCACTGATAATATCCACTGAAGTTATATGCATTTATGTGAATTGGACTTTAATGCTGTGAAGAAACACATTAAAAGAGACTTTTGTGTTTGAATTTGTGGGTCACTGCTTCTTCACTGCGTACGATGCTACTGCAGCTTTACAATACATACTACATACATACTACATACTGTACCTACTACATACATATACTACATACATATACTACATACATATACTACATACATACATACTACATACATACATACATACATACTACATACATACGAGGGGCGATCCAAAAGTAATGATAATCGGTTATTTCTATTGCACACAGAAATTAAAATAAAATGTTTTCTTCTCTCTTAGGTACCCACTAGTCCAGGAAAAAAAAAAATGACTTAAATAGACCACGATTCCCGGGAGCTACATTCATTTGAATATGAACTGCCGAGGAGTGAACATCAAAATGGAAAAAAACGAGCTCAGAGCTGTCATCAAATACCTCTGCTTGAAAAAAATGACTACCAAAGACATACACAGCGACTTGGTGGAAACATTGGGGGACTCTTCTCCTCCATATTCCACAGTTGCATGATGGGCCAAGGAATTTAAGCTGGGAAGAACATCGACGGAAGATGAACATCGTCAAGGACGCCCATCCACGTCCCTCAATGAAGAAAACGTGAAAAAAGTTGAAGACGTTGTATTGGCAGATCGAAGAGTGACTATCAGGCATGTAGCTGAGGTCACAGGGATCTCATATGGCAGTATTCAAAGAATCCTTGCAAAAGAATTGCATATGAGAAAGGTCTCCGCGCGTTGGGTGCCAAAAATGTTAACCGACGAGCAAAAGAAGAAACGAGTTGACATTTCAATAGCAAATCTCGAAAAGTTCCAAGCAGACAAGGAAAATATTTTGTCACGTTTTTTGACCATGGACAAGACCTGGATCCACCACTTTGATCCCGAAACTAAACAACAATCGATGACGTGGAAACGAGCTGACGAACGAACGCCGAAGAAATTCAAAGTGTCAAGCTCAGCAGGGAAAGTTATGGCGTCCGTTTTTTGGGACGATGAAGGAATTATTATGGTGGACTATTTGGAGAAGGGAGCCACTATTACGGGCTCCTACTACGCAGAACAAATAAGAAGATTGTGGGAGGCTATCAAGGAGAAAAGGCGCGGCAAACTGCGGGCTGGAGTGCTGTTTCACCAAGATAACGCGCCGGCTCACAAAGCTGCAGTTGCCATGGCTACCATTCAAGAAGCAGGCTTTGAACTGGTGGAACACCCCCCCTATTGGCCAGATCTAGCCCCCAGTGATTTCTTTCTCTTTCCTCAACTCAAGGAACACCTCCGGGGCAAGAAATTTGATGACAATAGCGACGTGATAACCGCTGTTGGGGATTTTTTTGAGGGTCAAGATCAAGAATTTTTTTCTAAGGGAATTCTAAGTTTAGAAAAGAGATGGACTAAATGTATAGACTTGATAGGAGACTATGAAAAAAAAAAAAAAATTTTTTTTTACTATATTCATTGTGTTTAGTATTGATTATCATTACTTTTGGATCGCCCCTCGTACTACATACATACCACATACATGCATAACTACATACATACAGTGCCTACAAGTAGTATTCAACCCCCTGCAGATTTAGCAGGTTTACACATTTGGAATTAACTTGGCATTGTGACATTTGGACTGTAGATCAGCCTGGAAGTGTGAAATGCACTGCAGCAAAAAGAATGCTATTTCTTTGTTTGTTTGGTTTTTTAAATTGTGAAAAGTCTTTTCAGAGGGTCATTTATTATTCAACCCCTCAACCCACCAGAATTCTGTTTGGTTCCCCTAAAGTATTAAGAAGTAGTTCAGGCACAAAGAACAATGAGCTTCACATGTTTGGATTAATTATCTCTTTTTCCAGCCTTTTCTGACTATTTAAGACCCTCCCCAAACTTGTGAACAGCACTCATACATGGTGAACATGGGAAAGACAAAGGAGCATTCCAAGGCCATCAAAGACAAGATCGTGGAGGGTCACAAGGCTGGCAAGGGGTACAAAACCCTTTCCAAGGAGTTGGGCCTACCTGTCTCCACTGTTGGGAGCATCATCCGGAAGTGGAAGGCTTATGGAACTACTGTTAGCCTTCCACGGCCTGGACAGCATTTGAAAGTTTCCTCCCGTGCCGAGGCCAGGCTTGTCCAAAGAGTCAAGGCTAACCCAAGGACAACAAGGAAGGAGCTCCGGGAAGATCTCATGGCAGTGGGGACATTGGTTTCAGTCAATACCATAAGTAACGTACTCCACCGCAATGGTCTCCGTTCCAGACGAGCCCGTAAGGTTTCTTTACTTTCAAAGCGTTATGTCAAGGCTCGTCTACAGTTTGCTCATGATCACTTGGAGGACTCTGAGACTGACTGGTTCAAGGTTGTCTGGTCTGATGAGACCAAGATCGAGATCTTTGGTGCCAACCACACACGTGACGTTTGGAGACTGGATGGCACTGCATACGACCCCAAGAATACCATCCCTACAGTCAAGCATGGTGGTGGCAGCATCATGCTGTGGGGCTGTTTCTCAGCCAAGGGGCCTGGCCATCTGGTCCGCATCCATGGGAAGATGGATAGCACGGCCTACCTGGAGATTTTGGCCAAGAACCTCCGCTCCTCCATCAAGGATCTTAAGATGGGTCGTCATTTCATCTTCCAACAAGACAACAACCCAAAGCACACAGCCAAGAAAACCAAGGCCTGGTTCAAGAGGCAAAAAATCAAGGTGTTGCAGTGGCCTAGTCAGTCTCCTGACCTTAACCCAATTGAAAACTTGTGGAAGGAGCTCAAGATTAAAGTCCACATGAGACACCCAAAGAACCTAGATAACTTGGAGAAGATCTGCATGGAGGAGTGGGCCAAGATAACTCCAAAGACCTGTGCCGGCCTGATCAGGTCTTATAAAAGACTATTAGCTGTAATTGCAAACAAAGGTTATTCCACAAAATATTAAACCTAGGGGTTGAATAATAATTGACCCACACTTTTATGTTTAAAATTTATAAAAATTTAATGGAGCAACAAAACTTTTTGGTTTGTAAGATTTATGCATCTGTTAATAAATCCTGCTCTTGTTTGAAGTTTGAAGGCTCTAACTTATTTGCATCTTATTAAACCTGCTAAATCTGCAGGGGGTTGAATACTACTTGTAGGCATTGTAACTACATACATAACTACATACATAACTACATACATAACTACATACATAACATACAGACATACAGTACATATAACAGAGTACATACTCACCATTACTTGTCACTTTGTTCCCCGAAGCCAGTGTCATCTGTAAAAAAGATTAAAATAACAAACAACCAATATACTCCCTGATCCACAGAAATCCACGAGTGTCCCACGACGATCTCCCGTGGAGAACGGCAGCATCAGCTGATGCGACCGCTCTCTAGGGCCTCCAGGAACACAATGACGGGAGGAAGGTATCCTTCCCACTGTATTCCTCCGCCGCAATAAAAAAAAAATAGTCCCTAGTCTCACTTTTGGCATTGCTGTGTGAGAAATTTTCCCACGCAGCAATTGCCATAAAGTGAGACTTTGAACTATAGTAACTTCTCAGTGATGCACTGCAGGAGCCATTGTCTCCTGTCAGTGTGTTACTGAAGGTCCTATAGAGCAGTGACATCACCCGATGTCACTGTTCTATAGGGGAGATCGTCGTGGGACACTCGTTATTAATTGGACTACGGCGGACAGGTAGTATACGGTTTACTATTTAATATTTTTTTCAGGCGCTGAAGTATGGCAAGTATGGTTAAATGAAGAATATTAAAATACTTTTTTCCTAATGCGTGTGTTTTATTAACCCTTTACTAGTATTGCATTAATAATGGATAGGTGTCTTATTGATGCCTCTCCGTTATTAACCCAGCTTAATGTCACCTTACAATAGCAAGGTGACATTAACCCCTTATTATCCCATATCCCACCGCTACACGGGAGTGGGAAGAGAGGGGCTAAGTGCCGGAATTGGTGCATCTCACAGATGCGTCATTTCTGGGGCGGCTGCGGACTGGTATTTGTAGCCGGGTTTGCAAATATCCATGGCCCCTCTCTAGGCTATGAATATCAGCCCGCAGCTGTCTGCGTAGCCTTTCTGGCTATAAAATATAGGGGGACCCCACATCATTTTTTTGAGGGCCCCCTATTGTAATACCCAGTAAAGGCTACGCAGACAGCTGCGGGCTGATATTCATAGCAGGCTACAAATATTGGCCCCCGGCTTTCCCCCTCTGGCGCAGAAAATTGCACGGGAGCCCACGCCGTTTTTTTCAATTAAACGCTTATTAAGGCCTCTTTCATACTTGCGTCGGTACGGGTCTGTCGCAATGCGTCAGGCCAACGTACGTTGTGAAATTTGTGCACGACGTGGGCAGTGGATACAGTTTTTCAGGAGGCCTTAATGAGCGTTTAATTTAAAGAAAAAAACGGCGTGAGCTCCCACGCAATTTTCTGCGCCAGAGGGGGAAAGCCGACGGCCGGGGGCAAATATTTGTAGCCTGCTATGAATATCAGCCCGCAGCTGTCTGCTGGCTATTAAAATAGGGGGACCCCCCCAAAAAAAATTAGGTGTGGTCCCCCTACGCTACGCAGACAGCTGCAGGCTGATATTCATAGCCTAGAGAGGAGCCATGAATATTGCCCCCCTGGCTACTAATACCAGTCCACAGCCGCCCCAGAAATGGCGCATCTGTGAGATGCACCAATGCCAGCACTTAGCCCCTCTCTTCCCACTCCCGTGTAGCGGTGGGATATGGGGTAATAAGGGGTTAATGTCACCTTGCTATTGTAAGGTGACATTAAGCCGGGTTAATAACGGGGAAGTGTCAATAAGACGCCTATCCATTATTAATCCAATACTAGTAAAGAGTTAATAAAACACATGCATTAGGGAAAAAGTATTTTAATATTCTTTATTTAACCATACTTACCATAATTCAGCGCCTGCAAAAAACGTAAAATAATAAATCGTATACTACCTGTCCGCCGTAGTCCAATTAATAACAAGTGTCCCACGATGATATCCCCTATAGAACAGTGACATCGGGTGATGTCACAGCTCTATAGGACCCTCAGTGACACACTGACAGGAGACAATGGCTCCTGCAGTGCATCACTGAGAGGTTACTATCGTTCAAAGTCTCACTTTATGGCAATTGCTGCGTGGGAAAATTTCTCACACAGCAATGCCAAAAGTGAGACTAGGGACTATTTTTTTACAGCGGCGGCGGAATACAGTGGGAAGGATACCTTCCTCCCGTCATTGTGTTCCTGGAGCCCCTAGAGAGCGGTCGCATCAGCTGATGCTGCCGTTCTCCACGGGAGATCATTGTGGGACACTCGTGGAATTCTGCGGACAGGGAGTATATTAGTTGTTTGTTATTTTAATCTTTTTTACAGATGACACTGGCTTCGGGGAACAAAGTGACAAGTAATGGTGAGTATGTACTCTCTTATATGTAATGTATGTCTGTATGTAATGTATGAATGTATTGTATGTAGTATGTATGTATGTATGTATGTATGTATGTATGTATGTATGTATGCTTTTTTTTTTTTTTTTACATTCAACACATTAGCCGGATGATGGGACTACTACTGTCCCATTATTGGCTAATGTGTCAATCTCTGCCATTGTAGCAGGCATAGCCCGATGGGACTTGTAGTCCCATCGGACGATGCCTGCACACCCGCACAAACCCCCGGCAGGCCGCACAGACCCCAGAGAGGCCAGTACAGACCCCCAGCAGGCCGCACAGACCCCAGAGAGGCCCGTACAGATCCCCGGCAGGCCGCACAGACCCCAGAAAGGCCCGTACAGACCTCCGGCAGGCCGCACAGACGCCAGAGAGGCCCGTACAGACCCCCGGCAGGCCGCACAGACCCCAGAGAGGCCCGTACAGAGCCCCGGCAGGCCGCACAGACTCCAGAAAGGCCCGTACAGACCCCCCACGGTCACACACAAACCCCGCCCGCACACACAGATGCAGTCTCCGTCCACGCACTGCGCACACTCCATTATAGTGCATCATTGCACTATAGGAACTTCCGATTCCGGTATCCGATATCTTAAAAATATCGGAACTCAGTGTAGGAAATCCGACACAGCGAATATCGGCCGATACCCGATATTTACAGTATCGGATTGCTCAACACTAGTTACAAGTGCTGCTGGCATCAGCTGTGTCAGTCAGCCATCTTGTTATAAAGTAGAAAAAAAACTAGATAAGGTTAGGGTTAGTGCTATAGTTAGGGATAGTGTTGGGGCTAAAGTTAGGGTTACTGTTAGGCTAAAGTTAGGGTTAGGCTAAAGAATTAGGCTTTTCTCAGTTCTCTCCCCAATAATTTGGTCACATCAGTTTTCTATTTCCAGAAAAAAATAAAAACGAATAAAATGGCCCGTCAGTATTATAGTGCAGAGGAGGCTTATGCACTTTTATTTTCTGACAGTGAAGAAAGTGCAGTGTCAGATGGCGATGTGGATTTCGAGGGCTTTAGTAGCAGCGACAGTGATAGCTCAGAAATGAGCAGCAATTCTGGTCCATCCTCGCACACAAGGACCAGTACAACAAGAAGGACAAATAGCGCTTCTGGAGAAATGTCTCCAACTCAAGGAACAATGCCCAGTACTAGCGCTGTCCCTAGTGCTTGTGAATTGGTGCACATCAATGTCCATGGGGCTTTGCCTCTTGATGTAGCATTTCCCAGATGAGAGGCTTCAGATTTGGCTACTCCAATCATCCCTAATATTAATGCCATTCCTGATATAAATGTGGAGGTGGAAAATTTTGGATCAGTTAATTTTTTTTAATTTGTTTCTGACAGATAGCTTGCTAGAGCATATTGTCTTACAAACAAATGTACCGTATATGCGTCCTAATTAATCAGCCAGAATCCATGATCCTATTATGCTAGGTCAAATTTATGGACACCAACTAATGTTCTAGAAATGAAAAAAAAAAATTTAGTACTTACATTCGCTACTGGGCTTGTTAAAAAATGAGCATTCGGTCCTATTGGTCCAACCACCCTGTTCAAGCCACCCCAATGTTTTCTGCCATTCTTCTTAGGACCAGTTATGAGATTTCAGCTTTACACCCCAACAGAAAACATTTCCATTGAGGAGTCCCTTGTAAAATTCAAAAGAAGTCTGCACCTCAAGAAATTTATTCGTTCGTAAAGGGCAAGGTTCAGAATAAAGCTCTATAAAATGTGCAAGAGTTCAACCGGATACACATCAGCTTTTCGCATTTATGAGGGAAAGATAGCCAACTAAACCCACCAGGATACCCTACTTATCTGGGGACATGTAGAAAAAACGTTTGGGAGCTGAGAACTCCATTTTTACAAAAAGGCTACAATCTGTATGTTGACAAGTACTACACCAGCATACCCCTATTTAAACGTCTGGTTGAACATAACATGGGGGCTTGTGGGACCATTCACAAAAACCGTCAGGGGTTTCCACAATCACTGGTCAACGAAAAGTTCCGAAAGGGGCAGTCAGAGGCTTTACGCAAGGGAAAGATGCTTGCCCTTAAGTATAAGGATAACAAAGATATTTTTATCCTGAGCTCGATCCACACAGATGCCACAAGGACCACAGCAGACCAACAGGGATCCACTACTCCAAAACCTGTGTCATTGACTACAACAAATATATGGGGGGTGTGGACCTTGCAGACCAGGTTCTACAGCCATACCAGGTATCATGAAAATCATATATCTGGTATAAAAAGTTAGCCATTTATTTGTTTCAGGTGGCCACATATTCTTTTGTGTTATACAAAAAGGCCGGAAATGCAGATACTTTCCTTGATTATCAGGATAAGGAGATTGAAAATCTTGTTTTTGAAAATGTCCCCACCAATCCTTTAGAATCTGAAGAGGTCAGAAGACTCACTGAGCTACATTTTATTGCACTCATTCTAGCAACTGAAACAATAAAGAACCCCAGAGAAGATGTCGTGTATGTTCCAAGAGAGGAATGAGGCATGATACCCACTATTATTGCCCACAGTGCCCATCATTGCCAGCCTAATGCCTCCATGACTGATTTAAAATCTTCAACACAGAACCACATTTTTAAATTGTTTTGACATTCAAGCATTTGGTTTATTTAGTGACAGACACATTTGAGTAGAGCTGACTTAACAATTTCCGGGGGTAGGTGGGGGGATGTCTCCGGAGATACAAGCTGGGCACAATATATTGGGTACTACAATGATATATTTGCAATTTTTGCTCTAAAATTTCCACTACGTGTTTCAGGAAATCATCCATGTAGTGAAAATGGTCACTATATCCATAGATGAATTCCCAGAGGGGTGTCATTTCCAAAATGGGGTCACTTTAGGAGGGATTCTGTTGTTCTGGCACTTTGCGGCTCTCCAAACTGCCATAACAGCAGAACCCCCCCTGAAGTGACCCCACTTTGGAAATAACACCCCTCTGCGAATTGGAAATGACACCCCTCTGTGAATTCATCTATGGCTGTAGTGACCATTTACCTATCTACCCATTTTCCAATGTAAAATCTTGGGTTAAAGCAACATTTTAGTGGTTAAAATGTTATTAATTTTTCTTCACTGCCCAATGGTATAATTTTCTATGGATCAGCTGTGATGTCAGTATGGTCACTGCACCACTAGAAGAATTCATTCAGGAAAGTATTTTGTAAAATGCAGTCACTTTTGGGGGCTTATGCTGTTCTGGCACCTCAGGGGCTCTGACAATGTGACATGTCACCACAAACAATTGCAGCTAAATCTGCTCTCCAATATGGCGCTCCTTCCCCTTCCGAGCTCTGCCATGTGCCCAAACAGTAGTATTCTCCCACATATGGGGTATCTGCTTGCTCAGGAGAAATTGCCAAACAAAATATATATAGTCCATTTTCTCCTGTTACCCTTGTGAAAAAAATTAGGTCTAAATCAAAATTAACCCCTCTCTGACCTTAGACGTACTATCCCGTCGAGGTGCCCTGGGCCTATCTGACCCTCGACGGGATAGTATGTCATAACGATCGGCCACGCTCACGGGGGGAGCGTGGCCGATCGCGGCCGGGTGTCAGCTGCCTATCGCAGCTGACATCTGGCACTATGTGCCAGGAGCGGTCACGGACCGCCCCCGGCACATTAACCCCCGGCACACCGCGATCAAACATGATCGCAGTGTGCCGGCGGTACAGGGAAACGTCGCGCAGGGAGGGGGCTCCCTGCGGGCTTCCCTGAGCCCCCCGCAGCAACGCGATGTGATCGCGTTGCTGCGAGGGTCTCCCTACCTCCCTCCCTGCTCCAGGCCCGGAGGGAGGTGGCTTCACAGAGCCTGCTTAGAGCAGGCACTGTGAAGCCTGCAGTGCTCTAAGTCAGATCGGTGATCTGACAGAGTGCTGTGCAAACTGTCAGATCACCAATGTGATGTCCCCCCCTGGGACAAAGTAAAAAAGTTAAAAAAAAAATTTCCAAATGTGTAAAAAAAATAAATATATATATTCCTAAATAATGAAAAAAAAATATTCCCATAAATACATTTTTTTTAATCTAAATAAAAAAAAAACAATAAAAGTACACATATTTAGTATAGCCGCGTCCGTAACGGCCCGACCTATAAAACTGTCCCACTAGTTAACCACTTCAGTAAACACCGTAAGGAAAAAAAAAAAAAAGAGGCAAAAAACGCTTTATGTTTCTCCGTCGAACATAAAGTGGAATAACACGCGATCAAAAAGACAGATATAAATAACCATGGTACCGCTGAAAACGTCATCTTGTCCCACAAAAAACGAGCCACCATACAGCATGATCAGCAAAAAAATAAAAAAGTTATAGTCCTCAGAATAAAGCGATGCCAAAATAATTATTTTTTCTATAAAATAGTTTTTATCGTATAAAAGTGCCAAAACATAAAAAAATAATATAAATGAGGTATCGCTGTAATCGTACTGACCCGAAGAATAAAACTGCTTTATCAATTTTACCAAACGCGGAATGGTATAAACGCCTCCCCCAAAAGAAATTCATGAATAGCTGGTTTTCGGTCATTCTGCCTCACAAAAATCGGAATAAAAAGCGATCAAAAAATGTCACGTGCCCGAAAATGTTACCAATAAAAACGTCAACTCGTCCCACAAAAAACAAAACCTCACATGACTCTGTGGACCAAAATATGGAAAAATTATAGCTCTGAAAATGTGGTAACGCAAAAAATATTTTTTGCAATAAAAAGCGTCTTTCAGTGTGTGACGGCTGCCAATCATAAAAATCCGCTAAAAAACCCGCTATAAAAGTAAATCAAACCCCCCTTCATCACCCCCTTAGTTAGGGAAAAATTAAAAAAATTTATTTATTTCCATTTTCCCATTAGGGTTAGGGCTAGGGTTAGGGCTAAAGTTAGGGTTGGGGCTAAAGTTAGGGTTTGGATTACATTTACGGTTGGGAGTAGGGTTGGGATTAGGGTTAGGGGTGTGTCTGGGTTAGAGGTGTGGTTAGGGTTACCGTTGGGATTATGGTTAGGGGTGTGTTTGCATTAGGGTTTCAGTTATAATTGGGGGGTTTCCACTGTTTAGGCACATCAGGGGCTCTCCAAACGCGACATGGCGTCCGATCTCAATTCCAGTCAATGTGGGTTTACCCCCACATATGGGGTATCGGCGTACTCGGGACAAATTGTACAACAACTTTTGGGGTCCATTTTCTCCTGTTACCCTTGGTAAAATAAAACAAATTGGAGTTGAAGTAAATTTTTTGTGAAAAAAAGTTAAATGTTCATCTTTATTTAAACATTCCAAAAATTCCTGTGAAGCACCAGAAGGGTTAATAAACTTCTTGAATATGGTTTTGAGCACCTTGAGGGGTGCAGTTTTTAGAATGGTGTCACACTTGGGTATTTTCTATCATATAGACCCCTCAAAATGACTTCAAATGAGATGTGGTCCCTAAAAAAAAATGGTGTTGTAAAAATGAGAAATTGCTGGTCAACTTTTAACCCTTATAACTCCCTAACAAAAAAAAATTTTGGTTCCAAAATTGTGCTGATGTAAAGTAGACAGGTGGGAAATGTTACTTATTAAGTATTTTGTGTGACATATCTCTGTGATTTAATTGCACAAAAATTCAAAGTTGGAAAATTTCGAAATTTTCAAAATTTTCGCCAAATTTCCATTTTTTTCACAAATAAACACAGGTATTATCAGAGAAATTTTACCACTATCATGAAGTACAATATGTCACGAGAAAACAATGTCAGAATCACCAGAATCCGTTGAAGCGTTCCAGAGTTATAACCTCATAAAGGGACAGTGGTCAGAATTGTAAAAATTGGCCTGGTCATTGACGTGCAAACCACCCTTGGGGGTAAAGGGGTTAAAGAAAAGTAAATGTTTATTTTTTCCTTCCACATTCCATTCATTCCTGTGAAGCACCTTTAGGGTTAATAAGCTTCTTGAAAGGGGTTTTGAGCACCATGAGGGGTGCAGTTTTTAGAATGGTGTCACTTTTGGGTATTTTCTATCATATTGACTCCCCCAAACTCACTTCAAATGTGAAGTGGTCCCTAAATAAAATGGTTTTGTAAATTTTGTTGTAAAAATAAGAAATCGCTGGTCAACTTTTAACCCTTACAACATCCTAACAAAAAAAAAAAAATTCCAAAATTGTGCTGATGTAAAGTAGACATATGGGAAATGTTATATATTAGCTATTTTGACTGATTTTAGAGCATAAAAATCAAACTTTTGAAAATTGTGAAATTTAACAAATAAAGGCAAGTTATATCAGAGACACTTTACCACCATCATAAAGAAAAATATGTCTAAAGAAAAACAAACAATCTCAGAATCACCAGGATTTGTTGAAGCGTTTTAGAGTTATGACCTCAAAGTGACACTGGCCAGAATTGAAATATTTGGCCCGGTCATTAAGGCAAAAACAGGCTCTGGAGTTAAAGGGTTAATATTTTGCTGCACAACCTTTTGAGGAAAACAAACGATTCCTGTAACTGTCAATGAGACTTCTGCACCTCTCGACAGGTATTTTGCCCACTCCTCAAGAGCAAACTACTCCAGTTGTCTCGTGTTTGGAGGTTGCCTTTTCCAGACGGCATGTTTCAGCTCTTTCCAAAGATGCTCACTAGGATTTAGGTCAGGGCTCATAGAAGGCCACTTCAGAATAGTCCAATGTTTTCCTCTTAGCCATTCTTCGGTGATTTTAGCTGTGTGCTTTGGGTCATTATCCTGTTGCAAGACCCATGACCTGTGACTGAGACCAAGCTTTCTGACACTATTCACCACATTTCTCTCTAGAATCCCTTGATAGTCTTGAGATTTCATTGTACACTGCACAGATTCTAGACACCCTGTACTAGATGCAGCAAAGCAGCCCCAAAACAAAAACAGAGCGTCCTCCATGTTTCACAGTAGGGACAGTGTTCTTTTCTTGATATGCTACGTTTTTCCCTCTGTGAACATAGAGCTGATGTGCCTTGCCAAAATGTTCCATTTTGGCCTCTTCTGTTCATAGGGCATTCTCCCAGAAGCTTTGTGACTTGTCAACATGTAGCTTGTTTTTTTTTTTGTTTTTTTCCTAATTTTTGGAGGATCTCTGAATCCTCTTTTTGTGCTTTTGCTGTTTAGAGATAGAAACATGTAGCTTGGCAGATTCCAGTCTGGCTTTTTTTTATGATTTTTTTTTTAAACAATGTCTCCCATGAAGTCCACTTTGGCTCATACAACGACGCTTGGTGCAATCTGACAATGATGTTCCTTGAGCTTGAAGTTCACCTTTAATCTGTTTAGAAGTTTTTCTGGGCTCTTTTGTTATCATTTGTTATCTGTCTCTTTGATTTGTCATTTATCGGTCTCTTTGATTTGTCACCAATTTACTCCTGTGGCCAAGTCCAGGGAGATTGGCTACAGTCCCATGGATCTTACATTTCTGAATAATATGTGGAACTGTAGTCACAGGAACAACAAGTTGCTTGGAGATGGTCGTATAACTTTTACCTGTAACATGTTTGTCTATAATCTTCTTTCTAAGCTCCTGAGACAACTCTTTCCTTCGCTTCCTCTGGTCCATGTTGAGTGTGATACACAACATGTCACCAAACGGAACAGTGAGTACCTGTAGCCCTATATATAGGCCACTCACTGATTCCAAGATTGTAGACACCTGTTATGCTAATTACTGGACACACTGCGATTTAACATGTACCTTTTGTCACATTATTGTAAGGTATACCATCATTTCTCTCCAGGCCTATTTCATGAGTTTTATTTTTTGAAAAATTCTGTGGAAGCATGGTTGAAAAGCAATGTCTGACTTTCATTTGTTAATTTTCCTAGATCTTTTATTTCTTATTACTTTTGTCAGATTCAAGTTATTTCTGTCACCATTGTGGGTTTTTCTGTCATTAACCCCTTCATGACCTTGGGATTTTTCATTTTTCCGTGTTCGTTTTTCGCTCCCTTCCTTCCCAGAGCCATAACTTTTTTATTTTTCCGTCAATTTGGCCATGTGAGGGCTTATTTTTTGCGGGACGAGTTATACTTTTGAACGACATCATTGGTTTTAGCATGTCGTGTACTAGAAAACGGGAAAAAAATTCCAAGTGCGGTGAAATTGCAAAAAAAGTGCAGTCCCACACTTGTTTTTTGTTTGGCTTTTTTGCTAGGTTCACTAAATGCTAAAACTGACCTGCCATTATGATTCTCCAGGTCAATACGAGTTCATAGACACCTAAAATGACTAGGTTACTTTTTATCTAAGTGGTGAAAAAAAATTCCAAACTTTGCTAAAAAAAAAAAAAAAAAAAAAAAATTGCGCCATTTTCCGATACCCGTAGCGTCTCCATTTTTCGTGATCTGGGGTCGGGTGAGGGCTTATTTTTTGCGTGCCGAGATGACGTTTTTAATGATAGCATTTCGGTGCAGATACGTTCTTTTGATCGCCCGTTATTGCATTTTAAAAAAAAACGTAATTCTGGCGTTTTGAATTTTTTTCCCGCTACGCCGTTTAGCAATCAGGTTAATGCTTTTTTTTAGTTGATAGATCGGGCGATTCTGAGCGCGGCGATACCAAATATGCGTAGATTTTATATTTTTTTTATTGATTTATTTTGATTGGGGCGAAAGGGGGGTGATTTAAACTTATTTTTTTTATTTTTTTCACATTTTTTTTTTACTTTTTTTTTTTACTTTTGCCATGCTTCAATAGCCTCCATTGGAGGCTAGAAGCAGGCACAACCCGATCGCCTCTGCTACATAGCAGCGATCTGCTGATCGCTGCTATGTAGCAGAATTGCACGTGTGCTGTGAGCGCCGACCACAGGGTGGCGCTCACAGCGACGTGCGATCAGTAACCATAGAGGTCTCAAGGACCTCTATGGCTACAATGGAGACGCATCGCCGACCCCCGATCATGTGACGGGAGTCGGCGATGACGTCATTTCCGGCCGCCCGGCCGGAAGCGGTAGTTAAATGCCGCTGTCTGCGTTTGACAGCGGCATTTAACTAGTTAATAGGTGCGGGCAGATCGCGATTCTGCCCGCACCTATTACGGGCACATGTCAGCTGTTCAAAACAGCTGACATGTCCCGGCTTTGATGCGGGCTCACCGCGGAGCCCTGCATCAAAGCAGGGGATCTGACCTTGGACGTACTATCCCGTCCAAGGTCAGAAAGGGGTTAAACAAGGGATACCAACAATTTTTACCACATATGTATAGATTATAACCCTCTATGAATTAATTTATAAGATGGAATCAATTTATGGGGATTTCAACCCTTCTGGTTTTCTGTCATTTAGTCATATTAGGGCTTCTGCACATGGTGTGTACAATCTCCTCTGGGATCTGTTCCTGCTGTCCAGCTGGAGTAATCTGCTCCCTTCTTCAGCCAATTGGAAAGTACCACACCCTACTAAAGCTAAAAGCACATGGAAGGAATCTTCCAGAAACAGCGTTCTTCTCCTCTGGTTCAGTCCTCTGTGCTCAGCTTGCGGCTTGTGTATTTGTTTCCTGTTGTGACCATGGCCTGTTTACTGACCTCACTGTGTGCAAAATTATTAGGCAAGTTGTATTTTGATCACATGATACTTTTTCTACATGTCCTACTCCAAGCTGTTCAGGCTTGAGAGCCAACTACCAATTAAGTAAATCAGGTGATGTGCATCTCTGTAATGAGGAGGAGTGTTGTCTAATGACATCAAAACCCTATATAAGGTGTTCTTAATTATTAGGCAACTTTATTTCCTTTGGCAAAATGGGTCAGAAGAGAGATTTGACGGGCTCTGAAAAGTCCAAAATTGTGAGATGTCTTGCAGAGGGATGCAGCAGTCTTGAATTTGCCAAACTTTTGAAGCGTGATCACCGAACAATCAAGCGTTTCATGGCAAATAGCCAACAGGGTCGCAAGAAGCTCGTTGGCTAAAAAGGTGCAAAATAACTGCCCATGAATTGAGGAAATTCAAGCGTGAAGCTGCGAAGATGCCATTTGCCACCAGTTTTGCCATATTTCAGAGCTGCAACGTTACTGGAGTAACAAAAGGCAAAAGGTGTGCGATACTCAGGGACGTGGCCAAGGTAAGGAAGGCTGAAAAACAATCACCTCTGAACAAGAAACATAATCTAAAACGTCAAGACTGGGCAGCCTTCCCGCGGCCCCTCCAATGCTCGTGATGCTGCAGGCTTCCCGATGCTCGCTTTCCCAGTAATGTATTGTGAAATGACCCGATGACGTAGCGGTCTCGCAAGACGCTACGTCATCACAGGTCATTGTCTCGCAATGCATCACTGAGAACGGAGCATCGCTTCGGGGGGGCCGTGGGAAGGCAAGAATATCACGATTTTTAATTATTTTTATCATGGGTTGTGTTGTGTATGTGTATTCGCAGCGAAAAACCGCGGCGAAGATGCATACACAACGTGCACATAGCCTTCGAGGATTCACTGGAACAGTCAAAAAACGGCTCCAGTGCATCAGTTTTTTACAATCAGCACATGATCCATCTGTTCAACATTTTGATGGATTGTGACTGATTGTAAAAAAACGGAGTGAAAGATGCCTAACCTCCAAACACTGTCAGGTCGGTGCCATTATACTGATTACACTGATACCTGGTGATGAAATCCGTCTTGTGGTTGTTGTTTAATCTGTATTTGTAGTTTTCAGTTAATGAGATTCTCGTGCCCTGGGGAGGGGCTGAGGGCGGGGCTTTGGGTGGCCTGTGGGCGGGGTTTTATGTGGTGCTCTGATTACATATTCATCTGTATTGGCTTATGACAGGTAGCTGATCGCTAACTTACTTGCCCCCATTTTTATATAATACATATAATAGCATTGATATTATTGTTGATAATGCATATAATATTGTGGCTATTGGGAGGCTTAGAAAAAAATACATCCAGCAAAATGACACCAGCGGCGCCTGTCTAGTAACATCTATAAGTAAGAGATCGATGCTACTGGACAGGCGCCGCTGGTGTTATTTTGCTGGATGTAATTTTTTTTTCGAAGCCTCCCAATTGCCACAATATTATAGGCATTATCAACAATAATCATCAATGCTATTATATGTATTATGTAAAAATGGGGGCAGGTCAGTGAGCGATCAGCTACCTGTCATAGGCCAATACAAATGCATATGTACTCAGAGCACCACATAAAGCCCCACATCAGAGCACCAAATAAAGCCCCGCCCACAGCTCCGCCCCAGAGCATGAGAATCTCATTAACTGAAAACTACAAATACAGATTAAACAACAGTAAACCAGAGTTGCATTCATTTATGGTGGACCATTGGAGCTACTATGAATCCTGACCAGAAGATTAGAGAAAATAATATTGTTCCCCATTTCAAGAGAGATTGTGCAGTAATCTGAATTTCTTAGCATCAAAAACAATGTAATGAGGTGGGGTGAATCCATGAAACCAGGGCTCGAGCCAACACATCTCCTGCAGGCGGGAATAAATGTATATTACAGCGATCAGCCACACACAGCTCAGAAATATATCATGGCACAGGTGTGATGTGTTTTATGTAGATCAGAGGTGTCAAACTGCATTTCTCAAGGTCGTAAACAGGTCATGTTTTCAGGATTTCCTTGTACTGCACAGGTGATAATTTAATCACCTACACACATAATGATTACAGCACCTTGTGCAATGCTAAGGAAATCCTGAAAACATGACCTGTTTACAGCCCTTGAGGAATGCAGTTTGACACCTCTGATGTAGATTATCACAATCCTCCATGAAGTTAGTCGGTTTTAATACAAATTGAAAAGTCAGGATAAAAGGAAACTCTTATTGTACAGAAATTCACACTTGGCCTCACTGCACATTTAATGTTGTCGATCATATAAGAGGGAAGATTGGCCAGAAAGACTGGACCTGGTCTTGTAGGGACCATATCATCACATTCAGCAGCACAGAAGGGAGAGACGGTAGATTCATCTGATAAGATCTCAGGGTTCTAGGAAGCCAACAGCATTATTACCCTCCGCTTTCTCTTACAGGCCCATAATATTTTTCTTCAAGTGATTTTCTATCTTGTCAGCACATTCTACGTACGCTGTCATTTGGCTTTGTAGTTCACAGATCTGGGCAGGTAACAGCGTCTCCTAAACCCAGGGGGTAGGTGGATCTACCAGATTGTAAGTTCTATAGAAAAGGGCTTTCAATGACCAAAGTTATGTGAACACTTTTGGGTGGAGGAGAATGTTGTGGTCTAGAGGTAAAATGGTGATCATGGTAATATGGCCGGACTACACCACCGATAAAGCAGCCACAGCCGGTAACTGAGAAGAATCTGTGACTTCCCTGCATTTAGTGGTTGCTACTCACCTGGGTAGTCATATGTAGGAATCTCCTCTTTACATCGCTCATCACCCCTCACATATGTCTCTGTAGTATTAATATGGGTCAGATCTTCACCCTGAAACAAATATTGTAAAAGTCACAGACAGAAGGAGAAGTCACATCTATGATCAGCTGTAATCCTGCCATATCCACCGTTCTTATTACACAAGTATAAAACATATAATACTGGTGGATAAAACAAAACTGAGCACAAGACCTCTTTGTATACCAGACCAATGCCCTAACCCCATAACTTCCCTCTCCAAAATCATTGAAGGGGAGCTTGCTCATCTTCTCTCCAAATCACACCTCACCACTTGTGCCATTGACCCCATCCCATCCCACCTCCTCCCCAACCTATCACTAACTTCTGGTAACTTCCCTTCCGCTTTCAAACATGCCACAATCACACCTATCCTCAAAAAGCCTTCCCTTGACCCAAAAGCTATCTCCCTATATCTTTGCTCCAATTTGCCTCCAAACTCCTTGAGCAGCACGTCCATGCTGAACTTTCCTCTCACTTTGCATCTAACTCTCTCTTCGACAACCTACAATTTGGCTTCAGTCCCTACCATTCCACTGAGACTGCCCTGACCAAAATTACTAAAGACTTACAGCCAAAGCTAACAGACAATTATCTATACTCCTCCTTCTAGACCTGTCCTCTGCCTTCGACACAGTTGACCACTGTCTCCTATTACAGATCCTCTCTTCCTTTGGTGTCAAAGACCTCGCCCTATCCTGGATCTCCTCATCCCTTACCAACCGCACATTTAGCGTTTCCTACTCCCCTACTACTTCTTCATCTCGCCCCCCTCTCTGTTGGTGTCCCTCAAGGCTCTGTCCTAGGGCCCTTACTCTTCTCAATCTATACACTCGGCCTGGGACAACTCAAATTCCCATAGCTTCCAGTACCACCTTCATGCTGATGACACTCAGATCTACCTCTCTGGCCCAGATGTCACCTCTCTGCTCTCCAGATTCCCGGAGTGTCTATCAGCCATATTCTCTTCCATCTCCTGTCGCTTCCTCAAGCTCAATGTGAACAAATCTGAACTAATTATCTTTCCTCCATCTCACATATCTTCTCTTTCTGATCTATCTATCTATCATAATATACATGAAATCACACTTTCCCCTGTCCCCAAAATCCGCTGCCTCGGAGTAACCCTTGACTCTGCCCTGTCCTTCAAACTGCACATCCAAGCTCTCGCCACCTCCAGCTCAAAAATATTTCCAGAATCTGTCCTTTCCTCAACCCTCACTTTACCAAAACGCTTGTGCATGCCCTAATCATCTCCCGCCTCGACTACTGCAACATCCTCTTCTGTGGCCTCCCTGCTAACACTCTCGCACCCCTCCAGTCCATCCTTAACTCTGCTGCCCGACTAATCTCTCTACTCGCTACACTCCTGCTTCCCCTCTTTGCAAATCCCTTCACTGGCTCCCAATTTACCAGCGTATCCAGTTTAAACTACTAACACTGACTTACAAAGCCATCCATAACCTTTCTCCTCCGTATATTTCCAAACTAATCTCTCAATATCTTCCCTCACGTAATCTCCGGTCCTCCCAAGACCTCCTTCTCTCATCCACGCTTATTCGCTCCACACTCAATCGCCTCCAAGACTTCTCCCGAATATCCCCCATCCTCTGGAATTCTGTGCCCCAACATGGCCGGTTATTCACCACATTTGGATCGTTCAAAAGAAACCTGAAAACCCACCTCTTCAAAGAAGCTTATGCAGCGCCCCAGAGACCTGGTCGTTGCAGTATAGCGCTAAGGGGAGCAGCGGTACGTCTGATGGCACTAAGGAGTTCTCCTGACCAGGTATCACTAGAACACATTACACTTCACACTCCAGCCACTAGGGGGAGAAAAAGGCTTTATTTATTGGGCCACTCCTCACACTGGTAAAACTAGGGGCTGGGGAGGAAGTTAGTCAGAAGCTGACTGGGTTGGAACCAGGCAACATCCTGTGGCAGGGGGTGTTGCAGGGAGAAGGCACAGGGGGGGGTCCCTGTCAGGCGTGGGAACCTGGCAGGTGCCTAGCGAACAGAACAGAACGGAACGGAACCGCGCCTGCACACCTTGCGGCGGTATCCTAAGAGAGAGGCACGAAGGGAAGGATATTGTGGAACAGTGTAAACAAGATCAGCACAAAGGAGAGCCAGTAAGAGTCGTGCCGAGAGAGGAAGGCAACATCTTACTGAGGCGCGTAGTCTGTGGCCGGATCATCGTAAGAGTAACTGACTTTAGGCCTTACTTCAAATTCCGCTGGACAGTTAATCATAGGTTGGCTGTCTACCTTCTACACCTACGAAGACATAGGGGGCAACATTGGGAGAGGGGCGTCTCTAGGGTCCCGGAAGACCTCCAAGCCTTCCCGTCAAACGGGTGGCGTCCTAGCCAAAATATACCTGGGGGACGTTAGAAACTAGCAACATCTGGAACCAAAGAACGAGAGAGAGAAAGAAAGCTGTAGAGAACGAACGAACGAGAGCAGCAGTTGTGAGGACTATTCCGAATGCTCAGCAGGGTAGGACTACAACACACAGGCGCTATTGGTAGGCAACGATTTCCATCTGCGAGGGAAACTCTGGATGTGCCCATCGGACCGGCCGGTCTCCGATAGCCCGGTTGAACGTGCTCTGGACTGAGTATATTGAAGCCTTCAGTAAAAAGGTAAAGAGACTGCAACCTTGTGTCCTCGTTATTGCCTGCACCTCACACCATCACCATCCACCTTACTGGGAAGCCCTGGGGATATACTTCACCTGTGGGAAGGTACACCAGCCAGCTGCCATTCCATCACCCCAGCGGACCCCACAGCAGCGTCGGTCACCCTGACCGAACACCACAGGTGGCGTCACGAACCCCTGACAGACTGTATTACCACCTTCATTGGACGCCCCTTAGCAGGGTCGCGGACCGGGTCTAGCCACTGTGACAGCCTCAGAACCGAACCAGAGAGGCCCGGTACCGAAACGCGTGGCCCTGTGTCTGGGGGGGCACTCCAACTTGGCGTCACGAACAGGATCGTACTTAAACCTGAAGAATTGGGTCATGTGTGCCTTGGAACTGTGATTGAGACGTTGGAATTGTGATTTACTGCAAGGACTGTGCATTGCTATTGGCGCAAGATTCCCGCCAAAACTGCCGCCATTGCTGCGCCACGAGGAGCGCCAGAGAAGAAGGGTGTGGAAGTGGGCGTAGCAGAACTGAAGGGCGCGAACGAAAATGGCCGCCCAGTCTAAATATTTCTGCACCGTGAGGACGTGTCCGTCAGCAGCCGAGATCCGCCTCCTGATTCTCAATGGGGGGCGGAGAAACAAGAAACGAAACCACCCACGAAGAAGAGAGCGGGAAAGAGACCAGGAAGCGACCCACGTGGAGGACGCCATGGCCAGTAGCTCAGACCCAGACTGCAGGGTGGAAGCAGAGGGCTCCCCCAGCTACCCGGACGAGCCTAGCAGCCAAACCTCCACCATTGGGACCGGTCTTCTGCAGAGTGAGATGGAGGATCTTACGGAACAGCTTCTCCAGTGGCGGCTGGAGGCCAAGGCCCCGTGCCAGGAGACGCCGGCGGAGGAACTCCCGACCCCGGATCCTCTGCCATCACCAGAGCCGACCGCAGGGGAGGAAGTCATCCCGACCAGTGAGTCTGCTGACCCCATCTCGCAGGCGAAGGACCTGTTAATTGGCCCCGTCGCAGCGCCTCCTCTCCCTGGGACCGATAGACTTCAGTGTCTCCCACAATGGGATCAGCCCACGGGCATGGAACACTTCCTTAAGGCCCCGATCTCGCCGCTTACCATGCCAGGCGAGGTCTATGCCGAGCGTACGGTGTGCCGATGGGTGAATCCGGGGTCGAACATTATGGGGTTTACCGGAGAGCAGACACAGGAGGGAGAGCGGGTCGAGGCCCTTAGCTGGGAGCAGTACCAGGCCCAGCTGGATCAGCGGTGGAAGGAGTCAGAGAAGCATCGCCAGGCCCAATGGGAGGCCCACTTCCGGCGAGACCTTGAGGTGAAGGAGCGGGCTCGCAAAGACCGTACCGCCCACCAGGCCCCGCGCAGGCAGGGCACCGTTGTCGAGTTCCGGCTCCATGGAGGATGGGGCTTTATTAAGGAGCCGGACATATATTCCGAGGTTTTTGTAAATAGAAGGGATGTAGAGTCCCATCTCAAAGAGGGCCACCCGGATCGGGACCTATACAAGGGGGACGAGGTCACCTACACCCGGCACTTCGGGGAGTGGGGTTGGTTCGCCTTGAATGTGCGGAAGCGGCCAGCCCCCATGATGTCATCCACTAAGGCGGCGGCGAAGTCGTCCCCCATAGCGAGGGTGCCCCCTTGTGACCGGACCACGACTGTCACCGAGACCACGGTGATGCTCCTCACGTGTACTGTTGTGGAAACTACTACCTGCACTGTGGACACTGTCGCGGTGGAGACCGAAAGCTCAGCCCCTGGGACTGTCAGTTCCTCGGGTGTTGCGAGATTCAGAACCGTCGCCACTCAGACCCCGGATTGGAGCCCAGAATCTCCTGTGACCACGCCGAGTGCCCGCGTGTACCCGGAGGGATGGCCCCACCCACTGTTGCCGGCGGAGTTGTCTCGGTCATCAGCATCGCAGCAATAAACCTCGAAGATCCGAAATATGTACATAGTTCACTGTGTTTCCTGCTGCTACCTTCAACCCTTTAGGGGTTAGAGAGAGAGTCCTCCCGAGAAATGTAGAAAGATGGTCGGCACAATGGCAGTAGGCTCAGCCAAGGAGCTAGGCGGTCCTGCATTGGTGAAGTTGGAACGGAAAGAAAGTTGAAATGTTGTAATAGTATTTTATGGTAGGCCTTTAGTGGGTTCAGTGTATACGCCCTTATAGGAAAAGTTAACTTATTGCTCATAGTTTGCACTTAGTAGAATACCCGGCTGGGTACTGAGAGTTATTTATAGTCAAAAATGTTATTTAAAAATATTTAATCTTGTTTTTGTTTGTAACGTTCAAGCGTCCTCACCGCCCATAAAGGGAAGCACCTTTTCTAATTACTTGTTCTTAGCATTCAAAAATTTTTGTATGTCTTTCACTGTATTATATTGTTGTTCTTCTTTCCCAGTCCAGGAGTACTGGATTTAACCGGGGGGGGATTGCAGTGCCCCAGAGACCTGGTCGTTGCAGTATAGCGCTCTGCCACTAAGGGGAGCAGCGGTATGTCTGATGGCACTAAGGAGTTCTCCTGACCAGGTATCACTAGAACACATTACACTTCCCACTCCGGCCACTAGGGGGAGAAAAAGGCTTTATTTATTGGGCCACTCCTCACACTGGTAAAACTAGGGGCTGGGGAGGAAGTTAGTCAGAAGCTGACTGGGTTGGAACCAGGCAACATCCCGTGGCAGGGGGTGTTGCAGGGAGAAGGCACAGGGGGGTCCCTGTCAGGCGTGGGAACCTGGCAGGTGCCTAGTGAACAGAACAGAACGTGACGGAACCGCGCCTGCACACCTTGCGGCGGTATCCTAAGAGAGAGACACAAAGGGAAGGATATTGTGGAACAGTGTAAACAAGATCAGCACAAAGGAGAGCCAGTAAGAGTCGTGCCGAGAGAGGAAGGCAACATCTTACTGAGGCGCGTAGTCGGTGGCCGGATCACCGTAGGAGTAACTGACTTCAGGCCTTACTTCAAATTCCGCTGGACAGTTAATCATAGGTTGGCTGTCTACCTTCTACACCTACGAAGACATAGGGGGCAACATTGGGAGAGGGGCGTCTGTTGTGAATTCTGTTGTCGAACTCCCTCCTGTGGTCGTGAATGGTACTTCGGCGAGTTCTGTCCATGGACTCCCTCTGGTGGCTGTGAGTGAAGCTGCTGCTTCTGAGGTTCCTTACACAGGTGACGTGGTTTATCCTTTGGATGGCTGCTCTATTTAACTCCACTCAGATCGTTACTCCATGCCAGCTGTCAATGTTCCTGTGCTGGTTCAGTTCGCTCTTGGATCTTACTGGAGACCTGTCTCTTCCTGCTAGAAGCTAAGTCCCCGTTTGTTATTTTCTGTTCATGGTTTTCTAGTCCAGCTTGCTTTCATGATTTTGTCTTGCTAGCTGGAAGCTCTGGGATGCAGGGTGGCGCCTCCGCACCGTGAGTCGGTGCGGGGGTCTTTTTGCACACTCTGCATGGTCTTTTGTAGTTTTTGTGCTGACCGCAAAGATACCTTTTCCTATCCTCTGTCTATTTAGTTAGTCTGGCCTCCCTTTGCTAAACCTGTTTCATTTCTGTGTTTGTGACTTTCATCTCAACTCACAGTTAATATTTGTGGGGGGCTGCCTTTTCCTTTGGGGAAATTTCTCTGAGGCAAGGTAGGCTTTATTTTCTATCTCTAGGGCTAGCTAGTTCTTAGGCTGTGCCGAGGCGTCTAGGCCTGTTAGGTACGCTCCATGGCCATTTCTAGTGTGTGTTATAGGATTAGGGATTGCGGTCAGCAAAGTTCCCACTTCCCAGAGCTTGTCCTGTGAGTTTAACCATCAGGTCATTCTTGGTGCTCCTAACCACCAGGTCATAACAGGCGTCTCTAGGGTCCCGGAAGACCTCCAAGCCTTCCCATCAAACGGGTGGCGTCCGAGCCAAAATATACCTGGGGGTTGTTAGAAACTAGCAACATCTGGAACCAAAGAACGAGAGAGAGAAAGAAAGCTGTAGAGAACGAACGAACGAGAGCAGCAGTTGTGAGGACTATTCCGAATGCTCAACAGGGTAGGACTACAACACACAGGCGCTATTGGTAGGCAACGATTTCCATCTGCGAGGGAAACTCTGGATGTGCCCATCGGACCGGCCGGTCTCCGATAGCCCGGTTGAACGTGCTCTGGACTGAGTATATTGAAGCCTTCAGTAAAAAGGTAAAGAGACTGCAACCTTGTGTCCTCGTTATTGCCTGCACCTCACACCATCACCATCCACATTACTGGGAAGCCCTGGGGACATACTTCACCTGTGGGAAGGTACACCAGCCAGCTGCCATTCCATCACCCCAGCGGACCCCACAGCAGCGTCGGTCACCCTGACCGAACACCACAGGTGGCGTCACGAACCCCTGACAGACTGTATTACCACCTTCATTGGACGCCCCTTAGCAGGGTCGCGGACCGAGTCTAGCCACCGTGACAGCCTCAGAACCGAACCAGAGAGGCCCGGTACCGAAACGCGTGGCCCTGTGTCTGGGGGCGCTCCACTTACAACCTGCAATGACCGCACAGCCACCTCAACACCATCGGAGCTACCGCAACCCCGACCTACTGTCTCCTTCCCCATAATCCTGTAGAATGTAAGCCTGCAAGGGCAGGGTCCTCTCCCCTCTGTACCAGTCTGTGATTGGTAGTTTGTTTACTGTAAGTGATATTTGTATTTTGACGTAACCCCTTCTCATGTACAGACCATGGAATTAATGCTGCTATATAAATAAATAATAATAATAATGATAATAATAAAAAAAGACCTTCACGAGCATCTACACATCATAGGGGAGATCTCCTGACACCTTCTCTCCATCTACCTGATGATCCTGAGGAGCATTGGGATCTTCTTGGTTACAGTCCAGTGGAAGAAGAGGACAGGGACATCTCTCTGGTGTTGTCCTCTTACTGGATAGATCTGGAGGAAACACATACAGGGACTGAATTCATTCTTTACATACAGATAACTGTATGTACTTAGTCCTGTCTATTACCTGGTGATGTGAGGAGCTGGGGAACCTCCATTTTGACATTCTTGTACAGATCTCTGTGTCCTTCTAAATACTCCCACTCCTCCATGGTGAAATAGACAGCGACATCCTGACACCTTATAGGAACCTGACACACACAATGATACCGTCACCCCCCCGATCCCTTCATAGCGTTACTGTATAATGTCCCAGCAGTGTCACCTCTCCAGTCAGCAGCTCAATCATCTTGTAGATGAGTTCTAAGATCTTCTGGTCATTGATGTCCTCATGGATCAGGGGGTGAGGTGGAGGCCCCGTAATTGGGCTCAGGGGTCTTCCCCATCCCTCAGACACAGGGTCCTGACAGCGCTCACTACAGGTCTTCTTCACCACTGTGTAATCCTGGTAATGGAGAGATACATTAATAAATCTCACTACAGACATTTCCAGAGTCCTCACCTCACCAGTTTTGTCCGTTATGGCCATAGATAAGAATGATGTAATGTGACGTAATCAGAATCTCTCACCTCTCCAGTAAGCCGGAAGAGGATCTCTAGGCTGAGGTGTAATATTTTCTCTGCCATCTTGTTTCTGTCCATATTCATCTTTGATGGGTAAATCAGGAAAATTTTCTTCTGTAGAAGATCTTCACTGAGAGGATCCGATATTGTAGAGACCTGAATGAGAAGATGAGCCGATGAAACATTATAAGAATCCTGTGTAATAATACAATTACTGGAGATAATAAGGTAAACATATGAGGAGATTTATTATTTTACAGTATTTAGTTTTCTTCTTTACATCTACTAATAAAACCATTATATTTAGGCCACAGACAACAAGCAGTTTCCTCCTTGGCAGCTGAATACGTTTCTCATAGACTCATCTTCCATAACGCTAATTCTCGTCTCATTTACCGACACTGGAATCGGCATTAATAATACTGCAGGAGATATTCATTACACGTGACAGGAGAAATAACTACCGTATTTTTCGGACTATAAGACGCACCGGACCATAAGGCGCACCCCAAATTTGGGGTGAAAATTGCAGAAAAAAAGATTTTTTATAAGATGGGGGTCCGTCTTATTGTCTGAATTTACAGTATCTTACCTGAGGGCTGGCGGTGGCAGAGCAGGGTCACAGGAGGCATGGTGTCGGCAGAGGTGGGGTGATGCGGTGTGGCGTGCACCTGAGCAGGGTCCCTTCCTGCTTAGGTGGGCGATGCCACGGCCTGGTGTCCATGGGAGAGTTGCAGCAGTGGTTACCGGCAGAGGTGCTGGGATGAGGAGGTGCTGGGATGAGGAGGTGCAGTGAGAGGTATGGCGTGAGAGGGGTCCCTTTCCCCGGTATGGTGATGCAGCAGCCCGGTAAGCAGCAGAGCCGGTTGAATCCTGTTGTCATCGGTGGGGGCGGCCATCTTCCTGAGGCCGCGCGTGTGCAGATGAAGCGCTCTGCTTCCCGGGGCTTCAGGAAAATGGCCGCGGGAGGCCACGCGTGCGCAGATGGAGATCGCGGCGGACATTTTCCTGAAGCCCCGGGAAGCAGAGCGCTCCATCTGCGCACGCGCGGCCTCAGGAAAATGGCCGCCACCACAGATAACAACAGGATTCACCCAGTTCTGCTGCTTACCGGGCTGCTGCATCACCTCACTGGAGAAAGGGACCCCGCTTACTGCGCCTCCTCATCCCCGCACCTCTGCCGCCACGGTAAGCCTGCATTGCGACTATTAGACGCACTCCACATTTTCCCCCCTTTTTTGGGGGGGAAAAATTGCGTCTTGTAGTCCGAAAAATATGGTACTTCATAACGAGGACGACATCTTCATCTTCTACTATGGCTCTAGAAACATATTTGTCCAGAGCAGGGGTCCCCAACTCCAAGCCTCGAGGGCCGCCAACAGTGCAGGTTTTCAGGATTTCTTTAGTATTGCATCGGTGGTAATGTGATCATCTGCACAGGTGATGATTCCAACTCCTGTGCAATACTAAGGAAATCCTGAAAACCTGCACTGTTGGCGGCCCTCGAGGCCTGGAGTTGGGGACCACTGGTCCAGAGTCTGTCACTGACTCCATCACCACCGGCCGTCTATATGAAGGTTTCCCGTCTTCCCCGCACTGTAATCTTCTATCACGTTAGATCAGGGTCGTCATCAGGGCATGACAGGCATTACACCAGTATGGGGGGACCGGTGATGAGGAGCAAAAAGGTGGGCCCGAACACGCTGGCAGCCCCCTGACATTTTATTCAGGCTGCGCCACTGTGCCGAATCTGCCGACTAATTTATGCCAAGTTCGCCAACAACAACACTGTGGTGGCGTCACCGTAATGTTATGCAGCGCCGCCTAAATGAGCGCTGTAGCTTTAAGGCCCGGTGCATCATGGGCCAGTGACGTCACACGCTGCCCTGCTCCACTTCTTCTTTACGGAGCAGAGCAGCGTGCAGTGTGCTGTGCCACGTGGGTGGCTACGGACGGCGGAGGAGCAGACGGCGGAGGAGCAGACGGCGGAGGATCGGGAGGAGCAGAGGAAGTCGGCATCGGGGGACCACCGGACGACGAGGGACCGGACGAGGCGACGGGGGACACTGGCAGGACAATGCAGGCTGCTGCAGCAGCTCTGCAGACCGGACGAGCAGGTGGAGGTGGCGGGCCAGCAGGGTAAGTACCGGTCTGTCCGGATTCAAACAGGGCCCAGGGGTGGGGGGCTTTGTTTGCTGGCTGCACGCACCTGCACAGATTCAAACAGGGCCCGGTGGGGGGGTTTGTACCGTTTGTTTGCTGCCTGCACGGATTTCAACAGGGCCCAGGGGTGGGGGGGCTTTGTTTGCTGGCTGCACGCACCTGCACGGATTCAAACAGGGCCCGGGGGTGGAGAGGTTTGCTGCACGGATTCAAACGGGTGGGTGGGGGGGCTGCTGCACATTCCAACAAGGCACAGGTGGTCCGTCTGCATTGCATGGGGGGGGGGGGGCACATTCCAACAAGGCCCAGGTGGTACATATAAAGTATCCTTGCGTCCGTAACGACCCGACCTATACAATTGTTCCACTTAAAAAAAATGCTTAATCATCATACTGTGAGTCTGTGATAACAATGGAATAACAAGCGATCCAAAAGACGTATATAATTAAACATGGTACTGCTGAAAACGTCATCTTGTGCCGCCAAAAACAAGCCCCCATACAGCTCCATCACTGGAAAAATAAAACAGTTTTAGTCCTCAGAATAAAGCGATGCAAAAATAATTATTTTTTCTATTAAATAGTTTTAATTGTATAAAAGCGCCAAAACATAAAAATATATTATATAAATGAGATATCGCTGTAACCGTACTGACCCAAAGAATACAACTGCTTTATCAATTTTACCACACGTGGAACGGTCTAAACGCCTCCCCCAAAAGAAATTCATGAATAGCTGGTTTTTGTTCATTCTGCCTCCCAAAAATTGGAATAAAAAGCGACCAAAAAATGTCATGTGCCCGAAAATGGTACCAATAAAAACGTCGACTTGCCCCGCAAAAAAAAAAAAACCTCACATGACTCCGTGGACCAAAATATGGAAAAATTACAGCTCTCAAAATGTGGAGACGCAAAAACTATTTTTTTGCAATACAAAGTGAGCTTTTAGCATGTGACAGCTGACAAACATTAAAACCCACTAAAAATAGTAAATCAAACCCCCCCTTTATCACCCACTTAATTAGGGATAAATAATAAAATAAGAAAAATGTATTTATTTCCACCTTCCCATTATGATAAGAGTTGGGGCTATAGTTGGTGTTGGGGCTATGGTTAGGGGTGTGTTGGGGTTAGGGTTTCAGTTAGAATTGGGGGTTTCCACTGTTTAGGCACATCAGGGGCTCTCCAAACACGACATGGCGTCCGATCTCAATTCCAGCCAATTCTGCGTTGAAAAAGTCAAACAGTGCTCCTTCCCTTCCAAGCTCTGCGGTGCGCCCAAACAGGGGTTTACTCCGGCATATGGGGTGTCAGCGTACTCAGGACAAATGGCACAACAACTTTTGTGGTCAAATTTCTTTTGTTAGCCTTGGTTAAATAAAAAAATTGGGGCAAAAATCATTTGTTTGAAAAAATACGATTTTTTATCTTCATGGCTCTACATTATAAACTTCCGTCAAGCAATTGTGGGGTTCAAAGTGCTCACCACACATCTAGATAAGTTCCTTAGGGGGTCTACTTTCCTGTAGCTATTACTGACCGTGGGAACAATGCCTAAAGAGTTTTGGAATTAGTACTGCTATAAAAGTCAGTAAAATAAATAAATGGGGGGTGATCACTCCTTTACTCTTGACTCCTTTTTAATTATATATATATATATATATAATCACGTCACCCACGTGACGTCACCGCTGTGCTCTGCTTTACGGCCGGCGCTGACACAGTGCAGGGAAGGTGACGGCGAGGGACAGACACCGGAATGTAAGTATGTACTGTGTTTTTTTTAACTTTTACAATGGTAACCAGGGTAAACATCGGGTTAGTAAGCGCGGCCCTGCGCTTAGTAACCCGATATTTACCCTGGTTACCAGTGAAGACATCGCTGGATCGGCGTCACACACGCCGATTCAGCGATGTCTGCGGGAGATCCAGCGACGAAATAAAGTGCTGGCCTTCTAGCTCCGACCAACGATGTCACAGCAGGATCCTGATCGCTGCTGCGTGTCAAACACAACGATATCGCTAGCCAGGACGCTGCAACGTCACGGATCGCTATCGTTACAAAGTTGCTCAGTGTGAAGGTACCTTTAATAACAAGTCCATGTATTCGTTTGTCCACCATATCAATACGTGATTGCATGATACAGTCATACCTTCCCCCTTATCTTCCTCCTCCCCAACAGCAATGTGTAAGCTACTGGATGATCCTGACCTGCTGCAAAACCAAATGCCCAATTTATATAATCAGGCAGCAGCTCAGGATAATCCAGTAACTTATAAGTTTTGGTTGTGGTTTGGAAGGGGGGTGGGAAATTATTGTTGCATGATCAAGAAACATCTTTATTATTATTATGGCAGTTTAATTTTTGAAATGGGGCTATCGGTCTGTGCTCGCACAGCAGCGTATGGACTGGGCACCGATCTCCTGACACTAATGTGTGATTGGTGAGGATGACGTGGTGCAGAAGTAGAGTGTTTCAAAGAAAGGGCGGAGGGACTGTGGAAAGTTTGCGAGGTGGAGGCGGAACTGGGGCAGAGCCTGAAGGGGGCCCGAAAATTTTGTCAGTATGGGGCCCCGAAATTCCTAGTAGCAGCCCTGCGTTAGATCTCAGGTCTGATTCACACACAGAAGTTTGAGGCTTTTAGAAAAGCTTTTTTGTTTCCACAATCAACACGGACAGAAATGATCTGATCCCAAAGTCTCCATGTACAGAGATTTATGGGGTTTATTTCTGGCCTTAGGCTTTCCTATATTACAGGAAAAACACCAGAAAAAGCAGAAACATATTAAAATGTTTCTAAAGAAAATTGGTTCCAACAAGGAAAAAAAACATGGAAAAAGCAGAAGACACATTTTATAATTTTTAACATGTTAAACATTTATTAAAAAGAAATTAATCTCTTTGTGCACGCAACATAGATGTGCACCGCAGGGACGGCACAGATGAGGCTTCAACAAAAACCCTGGCAGTTTAACCACTTGCTGCTGTGAAAAGCAAACAGGTGTGATGAGTTTGGCTGAATGCCCCTCTGCCCCCAAGTACTCGATAGTGTGGGGCGGCCTAGTTATTACGATACTTACATGCCTAATAATGGTGTCTGGGCTGCAATGTATGAAGGTCTATTAGGCCGGGCAAGAGGCAGAGTCCAATAAGTTACCTTTTAATGCCCCCAAACACAATAGACTAAAGTTACATGAAATCACTGATTTCGGGGGTTTGGCAGACCATATAATGTATTTGGGGGCCTCCCGACAGATGATGCCAGGGCAAAGAAGGATCTGGCATCCTGAATTTCAGAGGATAATCCGTTTGTTCTTCCTGTAGATAATCCTCCGCTAGAGGAGTCTGGAGGTGACTCTCTCATACAGACCACAGGAAAGCTGGAATATTTGTGTGTATGGGGGAGTCGGGAGAGATGGCCGTCTGCCAAATGACTGTTCAGCCAACTTTTATCTCATGTGTATGGGGCCGTTAGTATTACACTGACAGTGATGATACACGGCACTACAGTAGTACAGGGCATCACCGGAGCCATCAGAGGCTTGTATGTTGTATGATCGCATTGATCAGAGGGGTTAACAAAGGTTCAACCCCTTAGTGACGGAGCCAAATTTTTGAAATCTGACCAGTGTCACTTTATGTGGTAATAACTCTGCAACGCTTCCACAAATCCCAGTGATTTTGAGAATGTTTTTTCATGACACATTATACTTTATGATAATGGTAAATTTAGGTCAATACATTGTGTTTATTTATAAAAAATATCAAAAATTTGAGAAAAATGTTAAAAAATTAGCAATTTTCAAGCTTTAAATGATTATCCCTTTAATCCAGATAGTCATACCACAGCAAACCATTAATAAATAACATTCCCCACATGTCGGCTTTACGTCAGCACCATTTGTAAAATGATATTTTATTTTTTTAGCATTTTAGGAGGTTTAAAATTGTAGCAGCAATTTTTTATTTTTTTCAAGGAAATTTACTAAATTTATTTTTTAGGGACTTATCCATGTTTGAAGTGACTTTAGGGGTCTCAGATATTGGAAAACCCCCAAACGTGATACCATTTTCAAAACGGCACCCCCTGACATATCAAAAACTGCTGTCAGGTAGTCTATTAACCCTTCAGGTGCTTTACAGGAATTAATGCAAAGTGGTATGACAGAAATGAAAATGTGTATTTTTACCACCTAAATGCCTCTAACGTCTGAACAGGTTACAACAGCCGTCAGACTCTAAGGCCGCTATTTGGTCATGAATTGCCATGGCAAACATCAGGACCACAAAATCATGATCTGAGGGCACCAATTTGGTTAAATAGGAAGCCCCCACACTCTGTTAACCATATATAATGATGTATTCACTATTGACAGCAGCATCTAAGGGGTTAAACAGATTTGGACGGTGCAAACACTGATCGTGGCTGATGCAGAAAATTGTCAGCTATAGTGGACAGCCCACAGTTGCTGGATTGTCACCTGTATGGGGAGGCTATTCTCTTATATCTCAGGTCAGGTAAAAGGCGTATTGGCTGTCATTAAGGGGTTAAACGTGAAAAACATCATAGTTTCAGCAGCAAGAAATATCCATCACTATATGGAAAGCAGAGTCACTGCACAATGTTAGTTAAGGCTCGTCCATAACTACTTTATTATACTCTATTATCCTGTACACAGTGGAGGAGACAGAAATCACAGGTCCGACAGCAACAGCTGGAATTGGGCCCTCCAACGTAAAGAAAGAAAAAAAAATCTGTCTATCTACATAAAGCTGAGTGAGTGAGTGAGTGAGTGAGTGAGTGAGTGAGTGAGTGAGTGAGTGTGTGTGTGTGTGTGTGTGTGTGTGTGTGTGCGTGCGTGCGTGCCAAGCCACGCCCATTCCACATAGCAACCAATCACTAACCATCTTCCATTTTACCAGAGCTGTTTAAAAGAAGCTGAGCTGTGATTGGTTGCTATGAGAAACAGTTTTCCCACTCCACAACACCTCAGCAGACACTGACCGGGTGGGAGAAATCCAGCATCCCTGGGAACATAAGCTCCAGCCATTGTCTGCCCCCAGAAAGGAGCAGAGAGCACATGACAGAAATGACAGAATAGCGCTCTATTGTTACCAGCATAGAAAATCGCATCATCAGCGGCCGCACACAGAGCCGCACTGCCAGGTTACATAACAGCACATCTCCAGGAACTCCCTGCTCAGCGCCACCCAGCCCGGGACTATGGGATGGAGGATGTGTGATGGGTATATGGGCACGGGACTATGGGATGGGGATATGTATGATGGGTATATGGGCACGGGACTATGGGATGGAGGATGTGTGATGGGTATATGGACACAGGACTATGGGATGGAGGATGTGTGATGGGTATATGGGCACTGGGCTATGGGATGGAGGATGTGTGATGGGTATATGGACACAGGACTATGGGATGGAGGATGTGTGATGGGTATATGGGCACTGGACTATGGGATGGAGGAGATGTATGATGGGCATATGGGCACTGGACTATGGGATGGAGGAGATGTATGATGGGTATATGGGCACGGGACTATGGGATGGAGGATGTGTGATGGGTATATGGGCACTGGACTATGGGATGGAGGATGTGTGATGGGTATATGGGCACTGGACTATGGTATGGAGGATGTGTGATGGGTATATGGGCACTGGGCTATGGGATGGAGGATGTGTGATGGGTATATGGACACTGGACTATGGGATGGAGGAGATGTATGATGGGTATATGGGCACGGGACTATGGGATGGAGGATGTGTGATGGGTATATGGGCACTGGACTATGGGATGGAGGATATGTATGATGGGCATATGGGCACTGGACTATGGGATGGAGGAGATGTGTGATGGGTATATGGGCACGGGACTATGGGATGGAGGATGTGTGATGGGTATATGGGCACTGGACTATGGGATGGAGGATGTGTGATGGGTATATGGACACAGGACTATGGGATGGAGGATGTGTGATGGGTATATGGGCACTGGACTATGGTATGGAGGATGTGTGATGGGTATATGGGCACTGGGCTATGGGATGGAGGATGTGTGATGGGTATATGGACACAGGACTATGGGATGGAGGATGTGTGATGGGTATATGGGCACTGGACTATGGGATGGAGGATATGTATGATGGGTATATGGGCACTGGACTATGGGATGGAGGAGATGTATGATGGGTATATGGGCACGGGACTATGGGATGGAGGATGTGTGATGGGTATATGGGCACTGGACTATGGGATGGAGGATATGTATGATGGGTATATGGGCACTGGACTATGGGATAGAGGAAGTGTGATGGGTATATGGGTATGTGACTATGGGATGGAGGATGTTTGATGGGTATATGGGCACTGGGCTATGGGATGGAGGATATGTATGATGGGTATATGGGCACTGGACTATGGAATGGAGGATATGTATGATGGGTATATGGGCACTGGACTATGGGATGGAGGATGTTTGATGGGTATATGGGCACTGGGCTATGGGATGGAGGATATGTATGATGGGTATATGGGCACTGGACCATGGGATGAAGGATATGTATGATTGGTATATGGGCACGGGACTATGGGATGATGTGTATAATGTGTATATGGGCACTGGACTATGGAATGGAGGATGTGTGATGGGTATATGGGCACTGGACTATGGAATGATGTGTATGATGGGTATATGGACACAGGACTATGGGATGGAGGATATGTATGATGGGTATATGAACACGGGACTATGGGATGGAGGATATGTATGATGGATATATGGACACAGGACTATGGGATGGAGGATATGTACGATGGGTATATGGGCACGGGACTATGGGATGGAGGATGTTTGATGGGTATATGGGCACTGGGATGGAGGATATGTACGATGGGTATATGGGCACGGGACTATGGGATGGAGGATGTTTGATGGGTATATGGGCACTGGGCTATGGGATGGAGGATATGTATGATGGGTATATGGGCACTGGACTATGGGATGAGGTGTATAATGTGTATATGGGCACTGGACTATGGGATGGAGGATGTGTATGATGGGTATATGGGCACTGGACTATGGGATAGAGGAAGTGTGATGGGTATATGGGTATGTGACTATGGGATGGAGGATGTTTGATGGGTATATGGGCACTGGGCTATGGGATGGATGATATGTATGATGGGTATATGGGCACTGGACTATGGGATGCAGGATGTGTGATGATCTCCTGCTTCGTCTACTGCAACATCCTTTTCTGTGGCCTCCCTGCTAACACCCTGGCTCCCATTCCCTCAGTGTCTCCAGTTCAAACTACTAATACTGACCTACAAGGCCATCTGTAACCTGTCTCCTCCATAAATCTCTGAACTAATCTCCTGATATCTTCCTTCACGTAATCTCCGGTCCTCCCAAGACCTCCTTCTCTGGTCCACACTTATTCGCTCCTCACCCAGCGGCCTCCAAGACTTCTCCCGAATATCCCCCATCCTCTGGAATTCGTTGCCCCATCACGTCCGACTATCAACCACATTCGGATCCTTCAGACAGAACCTGAAAACCCACCTCTTCAGGAAAGCTTACAGCCTACACTGACCCCGCTGCCTCCTCACCACTACCGGAGCTATCGCCTCACCAACACCAGAGCTGCTGCAACCCCCCCAACCTACTGTCTCCTTCCCCACCATCCTGTAGAACATAAACCCGCAAGGGCAGCGTCCTCGCCCCTCTGTATCAGTCTGTGATTGTTAGTTTACTGTAAGTGATATCTGTAATTTGTATGTAACCCCTTCTCATGTACAGCACCATGGAATCAATGGTGCTATATAAATAAATAATAATAATAGTATATGGGCACTGAACTATGGGATGAAGGATAATCAATATAATTTGTTGTAATTAACCACAGTTAGTTACAATGCCCGGGCAATGCCGGTGAGGGATACCAAAAATAGACTTTCCTTTACCATCATATCTTTGCTTACCTTCAGAACTGATGTCTCCCTCTTGACACACAACACCATATCAATTCAGGAGGACTGCAATCATATAGACCAAAGGTCGTCACGAAGGCGGTGAAACGTGCGTCAAGGCCCTTGCGTGTCTCATCATTGCTCCAGCACAGGGTAATCATCATGTCTCAAGGTAAATTATATCTACTTCCCCTTGATACCATGGACAGACTGGTTCAACAACTGCATTTGGTCATGATGGGGAGTAATTAGGAGCCATAAGGTGCAGATTATATTCATACTGCAAATAGATCCCTTATCGTAACGCATAACTACTCTAGGTATAACTAATGTGTTAACCTCTAATCTGACCTATTAACTAGTTCCATACGGTGCAGCAAATCTAATTATCACTCCATACCACTCTGTGCAATAGTGCCGATTGAGACACGATTGTTTTTCTCTACCCTAAGTGTCACACTTACCAACTTTTTATGGTAACAATTATTTTTAGCTGCTTCTCATATATGAACGCCCTTTGTATTTTTGTCTATCTAATATGTTAACATGTATAATAAAATGTATATCTTTTCACTAAGAAACCCCCTTACTCTTTATTGAGATGTCTAGTTGAAATGCTGACTTTAGATAAGGTGTAATGATATAGTAAGATGTTTTTTCACTAAAGAGATCTAAGTTTTTGCTTTTTTGGTGCAATGTGTTAGGCTTATGGGGTTAGGTTCCGCTTGGCCACGGTAACCGTTTTGTAGGTTGTCTCTTGCCTTGTCCATGTATGGTTTGGTCCAGTAGCCTATTTATCATCAGATTTATCCTGGTTCATCGACATCTGACGCGGAACTCGTTAATCTAGGCGACGTCCGAGCTGGCATTACTCTGTTTTGTTTGTGACACTCATGTTTATTGAGGTAGGCGCCATAGTGTTATGGACCACTACTGGTATATTATGTCCAACAGGGCAGAACCAGGATTTGAACCCCAGTCTCCCACATTGGTGGATGTGATTTTACTAAACGCGGCACATGTATTGCCGGCTTTTCTATTATGTCTTTTACCGAATGGTACCGACTTTTTCCGATCTTAAGAAAAATGCTCGTGGTGCCGATCATGAATCCGAATGTACCATATTTGTGCCGAATTTATGTTTGCTGTTCGTTTTCCGAACATATTCGCTCATCTCTAATTATCGCCACCACAACCTGCTACACAAAATAAAAAATCCCACTCAGTATGGAGGCATTTACAGTCCACCACAACCCCAGTATAATGGCCCCTACCAGCCACACATTCAGCATGAGAGTCACAACAGCTCTTTTCTTAATATGATGCCCCCCATAATTCCTGATATTTGGAAAAAAAAACAAAAAAAAAAACACTACTCATCCAACCCGGTTCCTACTACAGATCCTCTCTTCCTTTGGGGTCAAAGACCTCGCCCTATTTTGGATCTCCTCATCCCTTACCAACCGCACATTTAGCGTTTCCTACTCCCATACTACCTCTTCATCTCGTCCCCCTCTGTGTTGGTGTCCCTCAAGGCTCTGTCCTAGGGCCCTTACTCTTCTCAATCTATACACTCGGCCTGGGACAACTCAAATTCCCATAGCTTCCAGTACCACCTTTATGCTGATGACACTCAGATCTACCTCTCTGGCCCAGATGTCACCTCTCTGCTCTCCAGAATCCCAAGGTGTCTATCAGCCATATCCTCTTCCTTCTCCTCTCGCTTCCTCAAGCTCAATGTGGACAAATCTGAACTAATTATCTTTCCTCCATCACACATATCTTCTCTTTCTGATCTATCTATCAAAATATACATGAAATCACACTTTCCCCTGTCCCCAAAATCCGCTGCCTCGGAGTAACCCTTGACTCTGCCCTGTCCTTCAAACTGCACATCCAAGCTCTCGCCACCTCCAGCTCAAAAATATTTCCAGAATCCGTCCTTTCCTCAACCCTCACTCTACCAAAACGCTTGTGCATGCCCTAATCATCTCCCGCCTCGACTACTGCAACATACTCCTCTGTGGCCTACCTTCTAACACTCTCGCACCACTCCAGTCCGTCCTTAACTCTGCTGCCCGACTAATTAACCTCTCTCCTCGCTACACTCCTGCTTCCCCTCTTTGCAAATCCCTTCACTGGCTCCCAATTTACCAGCGTATCCAGTTTAAACTACTAACACTGACTTACAAAGCCATCCATAACCTTTCTCCTCCGTATATTTCCAAACTAATCTCTCAATATCTTCCCTCACGTAATCTCCGGTCCTCCCAAGACCTCCTTCTCTCTTCCACGCTTATTCGCTCCACACCCACTCGCCTCCAAGACTTCTCCCGAATATCCCCCATCCTCTGGAATTCTGTGCCCCAACATGGCCGGTTATCCACCACATTTGGATCCTTCAAAAGAAACCTGAAAACCCATCTCTTTAAAGAAGCTTACAACCTGCAATGACCGCACAGCCACCTCAACACCATCGGAGCTACCGCAACCCCCGACCTACTGTCTCCTTCCCCATAATCCTGTAGAATGTAAGCCTGCAAGGGCAGGGTCCTCTCCCCTCTGTACCAGTTTGTGATTGTTAGTTTGTTTACTGTAAGTGATATTTGTTTTTTGACGTAACCCCTTCTCATGTACAGACCATGGAATTAATGCTGCTATATAAATAAATAAATAATAATAATAATAATAATAATAAAAGACCTTCACCAGCATCTACACATCATAGGGGAGATCTCATGACACCTTCTCTCCATCTACCTGATGATCCTGAGGAGCACTGGGATCTTCTTGGTTACAGTCCTCTGGAAGAAGAGGACGGGGACATCTCTCAGGTGTTGTCCTCTTACTGGATAGATCTGGAGGAAACACATACAGGGACTGAATTCATTCTTTACATACAGATAACTGTATGTACTTAGTCCTGTCTATTACCTGGTGATGTGAGGGGCTGGGGAACCTCCATTTTGACGTTCTTGTACAGATCTCCGTGTCCTTCTAAATACTCCCACTCCTCCATGGAGAAATAGACGGAGACATCCAGACACCTTATAGGAACCTGACACATACAATGATACCGTCATCCCCCCGATCCCTTCATAGTGTTACTGTATAATGTCCCAGCATTGTCACCTCTCCAGTCAGCAGCTCAATCATCTTGTAGGCGAGTTCTAGGATCTTCTGGTCATTGATGTCCTCATGTATCAGGGGGTGAGGTGCAGACCACGTGATTGGGCTCAGGTGTCTTCCCCATCCTTCAAACACAGGGTCCTGACAGCGATCACTAGAGGTCTTCTTCACCACTGTGTAATCCTGGTAATGGAGAGACACAATAATAAATCTCATTACAGACCTTTCCAGAGTCCTCACCTCTCCAGTTCTGTCCATCTGTTATTCCCATAGATAAGAATGATGTAATGTGACGTCATCAGAGTTTCTCACCTCTCCGGTAAGCCGGAAGAGGATCTCTAGGGTGATGTGTAATATCCTCTCCGCCATCTTGTCTCTGTCCATATTCATCTTAAATGGGTAAATCAGGAAAATTCTCTTATATAGAAGATCTTCACTGAGAGGATCCGATATTGTAGAGACCTGAATGAGAAGAAGATGAGCCGATGTAACATCATAAGAATCCTGTAATAATACAATTACTGAAGATAATAAGGGAAACATATGAGATTTATTATTTTACAGTATTTAGTTTCCTTCTTTACATCCACTAATAAAACCATTATATTTAGGCCACAGACAAGCAGCAGTTTCTTCCTCGGAGTCGGCAGCTGAATACGTTTCTCATAGACTCATCTTACATAACGTTAATTCTCATCTCATTTACCGACCCTGGAATCGGCATTAGCAATACTGCAGGAGATATTCATTACACGGGACAGGAGAAATAACTACATGATGAGGATGACATCTTCATCTTCTACTACGGCTCTAGAAACATGTTTGTCCAGAGTCCGTCACTGACTCCATCACCACCGGCCTCTATATGAAGGTTTCCCGTCTTCCCCGCACTGGAATCTTCTATCACGTTAGATCTCAGCTCTGATTCACACACAGAAGTTTGAGGCTTTTAGAAAAGATTTTTTGTTTCCACAATCAACGCGGACAGAAATGATCTGATACCAAAGTCTCCATGTACAGTGATTTATGGGGTTTATTTCTGGCCTTAGGCTTTCCAATATTACAGGAAAAACACCAGAAAAAGCAGAAACATTAAAATGTTTCTAACGAAAATGGGCTCCAACAATTCTTGTAACAAGAAAAAACATGGAAAAAGCAGAAGACACATTTTATAATTTTTAACATGTTAAACATTTATTAAAAAGAAATTAATCTCTTTGTGCACGCAACATAGATGTGCACCGCAGGCACAGCACAGATGAGGCTTCAACAAAAACCCTGGCAGATTAACCACTTGCTGCTGTGAAAAGCAAACAGGTGTGATGAGTTTGGCTGATTGCCCCCCCCGCTCCCAAGCACTCGATAGTATGGGGCGACCTAGTTATTATGATACTTACATGCCTAATAATGGTGTCTGGGCTGCAATGTATGAAGGTCTATTAGGCCGGGCCAGAGGCAGAGTCCAATAAGTTACCTTTTAATGCCCCCAAACACAATAGACTAAAGTTACATGAAATTACTGATTTCGGGGGGTTTGGGTAACTATATAATGTATTTGGGGGCCTCCCGACAGACGATGTCAGGGAAGAGAAGGATCTAACATCCTGAATTTCAGAGGATAATCCGTTTGTTCTTCCTGTAGATAATCCTCCACTAGAAGAGTCTGGAGGTGACTCTCTCATACAGACCACAGGAAAGCTGGAATATTTGTGTGTATGGGGGAGTTGGGAGAGATGGCCGTCTGCCAAATGACCATATGGTATGGGGCTATGTGCACACGTTTTTTCGTGTTTTTTTCACGGTAAAAACGCTATAAAAACTCATTAAAAATGCATACATTATGCATCCTATCATTTAGAATGCATTCTGCATATTTTGTGCACATGATGCGTTTTTTTCCGCGAAAAAAACGCATTGCGGTAAAAAAAGCAGCATGGTCATTAATTTTGCGGATTTTCTGTGTTTTTCCCGCTATTCTATGCATTTGGGAAAAAACGCACAAAAACGCACCAAAAATGCATGAAAAAATGCGAAAAAAACGCATGCGGATTTCAGGCAGAAATGTCCGGTTTTTGTCAGGAAAATTTCTGCAAGAAATCCTGACGTGTGCACATATCCTTCCAAAGAAAGACAGTCAGTGATGATACACAGCACCACAGCAGTACAGGGCATCACCGGAGCCATCAGAGGCTTGTATGTTGTATGATCACATTGATCAGAGGGGTTTAACAAAGGTTTAAACGTGAAAAAAACCCTCATAGTTTCAGCAGCAAGAAATATCCATCACTATGTGGAAAGCAGAGTCACTGCACAATGTTAGTTAAAGGGCCTCTGTCACCCCCTCCAGCCGTTATAAACTAAAAGAGCCACCTTGTGCAGCAGTAATGCTGCATTCTCACAAGGTGGCTCTTTTAGGCTAGTTTCACATTTGTGTTTAAAAACACAGCGTTAAAAACGCAAACGCAGGTGGTGAAAAAAACGCATGTAGACGCGTGCAAACGCTGCGTTTTTAAGATGCATGCGTTTTCGTATGCGGTAAAGAAAACCGTGGCATTTTGACGCGTTTACATGCGTTTTTTCCTGCGTTTGCATTTTTGAAACGCATGATAAGTGTGTGACAGCTGCCAATCATCAAAATCAACTAGAAAACCCACTAGAAATAGCTAGGGTTAGGGTTAGGATTAGGGTTTGGATCCCTTTATCACCTTGATGGTGGGGGGCTAGGGTTTGGATCCCTAGGGTTAGGGTTAGGATCCCTTTATCACCTTGATGGTGGGGGGATAGGGTTAGGGTACCGTCACACAGTGGCACTTTGGTCGCTAGGACGGCACGATCCGTGACGTTCCAGCGTTATCCTTACGATCTCGCTGTGTCTGACACGCTACTGCGATCAGGGACCCCGCTGAGAATCGTACGTCGTAGCAGATCGTTTGAAACTTTATTTCGTCGCTGGATCTCCCGCTGACATCGCTGAATCGGCGTGTGTGACGCTGATTCAGCGATGTCTTCACTGGTAACCAGGGTAAACATCGGGTTACAAAGCGCAGGGCGGCGCTTAGTAACCCGATATTTACCCTGGTTACCAGTGTAAATGTAAAAAAAAAAAAACACTACATACTTACATTCCCGGTGTCTGGTCATGTCCCTCGCCTTCAGCTTCTCGCACTGACTGGTGAGCGCCGGCCAGCCGTAAAGCAGAGCACAGCGGTGACGTCACCGCTCTGCTTTCCGGCTGTCCGGCGCTCACTGTCAGTGCAGAGAAGCACAGAGCCGAGGGACGCGACAGGAATGTAAGTATGTTGTGGTTTTTTTTTTTACGTTTACGCTGGTAACCAGGGTAATCATCGGGTTACTAAGCGCGGCCCTGCGCTTAGTAACCCGATGTTTACCCTAGTTACCGGGGACTTCGGGATCGTTGGTCGCTGGAGAGCTGTCTGTGTGACAGCTCTCCAGCGACCAAACAGCGACGCTGCAGCGATCGACATCGTTGTCGTATCGCTGCAGCGTCATTTTAGTGTGACGGTACCCTTAGGGTTAGATCCCTTTATCACCTTGATGGTGGGGAGTGGCTTATCAGTGTGTAGACTTGTTTTTTTCTATGGAAACGCATGCGTTTAAAAACGCAACCAAACGCATGTGCTAAAAACGCATGCGTTTACATAGACAGCAATACGTTTTTTTGCCGCAAAAAAACGCCTCTAGAAATTACTACATGTTGCATTTCTGCAACAAAACGCAAGCAGAGAAACGACGCATGCATCGTCAAACGCGGCAAAACGCATTAAAAAAAAACACATGCGTTTTTAATGTTAAATATAGGGAAAAAAACGCATGCGTTTTTTTTTGCGCTAAAACGCAGCGCCAAAAAACACAAATGTGAAACCAGCCTTAGTTTTTGGTTCATGTATTCCCAAAATAAAGCGTTTTGAAACTTATCCAAAATACCTCTCTTTGTCCATGGAGGCGGGTCCTCACTCCCCAGCTTGAACCGCTACTCTGCCGTCACTCAAATCTTCAGGGGCTTTCGGCGCCGCCCCCTCCGCGCTGTTTTCGCTTCAAAACCGGCGCCTGCGCTGTGTACTACTGAGTTGTGCAGTAAGCTCTGGCTGTCTGACGTCCCAGCCAGGCTTGCAGACTGCGCGTGTGCGGACAGTGCGGCCACCCACCTTGGGAATCCCAGCCCCGCAGTGTGTTATGCATTATGCACAATGCGGGGCTGGGATTCATAGGCAGGGCGGCCGCACAGGCGCAGTCTGCAAGCCTGGCTGTGAGGTCAGACGGCCAGACCTCACTGCGCCTGCCCCTCACAGTAGTACACAGCGCAGGCGCCGGATTTCAAGAAAAAACAGCGCAGAGGGGGTGGCACCCGGAGCCATGGAATATTTGAGTGACGGCCATGTGGCGATTCAAGCAGGGGGGGTGAGGACCTGCCTCCCTGGAGAAGGACAGGTACTTTGGAAAAGTAATAAAACGCTTTATTTGGGGAATACATGCACCAAAAACTAAAAGAGCCACCATGTTAGAATGCAGTATTACTGCTGCACAAGGTGGCTTTCAGTTTATAACGGCTGGAGGGGGGTGACAGTGGCCCTTTAAGGCTCATCCATAACTACTTTATTATACTCTATTATCCTGTACACATCCTGTACAGGATGTATGATCGGTATATGGGCACGGTACTATGGAATGGAGGATGTGTATGATGGGTATATGGGCTCTGGACTATGGGATGGAGGATATGTATGATGGGTATATGGCATGGGACTAGGGGATGGAGGATGTGTGATGGGTATATGAGCATGGGACTATGGGATGGATGATGTGTATAATGGGTATATGAGCACGGTTCTATGGGATGGAGGATATGTATGATGGGTATATGGACACGGGACTATGGGATGGAGGATATGTATGATGGTATATGAGCACGGGACTATGGGATGGAGGATGTGCGATAGGTATATGGGCACTGGACTATGGAATGATGTGTATGATGGGTATATGGGCACGGTTCTATGGGATGGAGGATATGTATGATGGGTATATGGACACAGGACTATGGGATGGAGGATATATATGATGGGTATATAGGCACGGGACTATGTGATGGAGGATGTGTGATGGGTATATAGGCACGGGACTATGGGCTGGAGGATATGGTATATGGGCACTGGACTACGGGATGGAGGATGTATGATGGGTATATGGGCACTGGACTATGGGATGGAGGATATGTATGATGGGTATATTGGCACTGGGCTATGGGATGGAGGATATGTATGATGGGTATATGGGCACTGGACTATGAGATGCACGATGTGTGATGATCTCCCGCTCTACTGCAACATCCTTTTCTGTGGTCCCCCTGCTAACACCCTTGCTCCTCTCCAGTCCATCCTTAACTCTGCTGCCCGACTAATTCATCTCTCTCCTCGATACTCCACTGCTTCTCCCTCTGCAAATCTCTTCACTGGCTACCATTCCCTCAGTGTATCCAGTTCAAATTACTAATACTGACCTACAAGGCCATCTGTAACCTGTCTCCTCCATACATCTCTGAACTAATCTCCTGATATCTTCCTTCACGTAATCTCTGGTCCTCCCAAGACCTCCTTCTCTCCTCCACACTTATTCGCTCTTCACCCAGCGGCCTCCAAGACTTCTCCTGAATATCCCCCATCCTCTGGAATTCGTTGCCCCATCACGTCCGACTATCAACCACATTCGGATCCTTCAGACGCAACCTGAAAACCCACCTCTTCAGGAAAGCTTACAGCCTACACTGACCCCGCTGCCTCCTCACCACTACCGGAGCTACCGCCTCACCAACACCGGAGTTGCTGCAACCCCCAACCTACTGTCTCCTTCCCCACCATCCTGTAGAACATAAACCCGCAAGGGCAGGGTCCTCGCCCCTCTGTATCAGTCTGTGATTGTTAGTTTACTGTAAGTGATATCTGTAATTTGTATGTAACCCCTTCTCATGTACAGACCATGGAATCAATGGTGCTATATAAATAAATAATAATAATAGTATATGGGCACTGGACTATGGGATGAAGGATAATCACTAAAATTTGTTGTAACTAACCACAGTTAGTTACTGTGCCCGGGCAATGCCGGGCTCTTCAGCTAGTATATATATATATATATATATATATATATATATATATATATATATATATATATATATATATATATATATATAAATATATATATATATATTTGGCAGTCATATCTCCCGACTCTGCAGATAGCATGCTGTCGTTGTAGGCCCAGACTAGATGGTATGGAGATGAATGAGGAATACCAAAGTTCAAAAATAGACTTTCCTTTACTTAACAAGAACTTGATGAGAAGTTTATACATCAGATAGCAGGCACAACACTTGATGAATGATTCTTTTGCATTGTGCAGAGTCAGGAACTTTCCGGTTCCATGTGGCGGTACATAACTTTTGTTATAAGCCACAATAGTGCAGCAAACTTGAGCTAATGACCTCTTCCTGCTCTTTGTCTCCACTATGCTCCCTGCCTAGAATCCAAATTCTTACTGCCATTATATCTTTGCTTACCTTCAGAACTGATGTCTCCCTCCTGGCACACAACACCATATCAATTCAGGAGGACTGCAATCATATAGACCAAAGTTTGTCACGAAGGCGGTGAAATGGGCGTCGAGGCCCTTGCATGTCTCATCATTGCTCCAGCACAGGGTGATCATCATGTCTCAAGGTAAATTATATCTACTTCCCCTTGATACCATGGACAGACTGGTTCAACAACTGCATTTGGTCATGATGGGGAGTAATTAGGAGCCATAAGGTGCAGATTATATTCATACTGCAAATAGATCCCTTATCATGGCGAGGATGCCGGGGCCTCCTCCCTCGCCCTGTCTCCTGACTGCCGCCCTGAGTCTGTCCCCCTCCTGGGGAAGAGACGCTACCGTGTACAACTGTACACCAACCTGACAAACAGGGAAACAAAGACAAGGGTAAAAAGAAAACTACACTCACACAAAATATGCTCTCACAAATAACAGAGGTATCCACCAGGGTGTGAAGGACGGGGAGGGTAAATAAAGGAGGTAAGGATGAGGAATATTCCAAGCGTACAAACCATACAACTGTCGCACAATAAATTCCTCCAGTTCTCCAAATACCAGCTCCTCACTACTCCAGGTCTATCAAGCAAGTGCTATCTCAGACAAGGATCTGACCAGAAGGCCTAGTTTTTATAGGAGAGAGGAGTGGCTAACCGAGTACAGCTGAAAGCAGGAATTTCCACATGGCCTATTAACCCCTGTCCTGCTGAAAGAAAACAAAACACCTTTAATACACAGGAGAAGTGCTTCTTCTCAGCGATGAAGCAGAAGCCGTCAGACGCCGTGGTCTTCTGGTACTGCTCTATCGCGGTAACTCCGTGACAGATATAGTAAGATGTTTTTTCACTAAAGAGATCTAAGTTTTTGCTTTTTTGGTGCAATGTGTTAGGCTTAAGGGGTTAGGTTCCGCTTGGCCACGGTAACCGTTTTGTAGGTTGTCTCTTGCCTTGTCCATGTATGGTTTGGTCCAGTAGCCCATTTATCATCAGATTTATCCTGGTGCATCGATATCTGACGCGGAACTCGTTAATCCAGGCAACGTCCGAGCTGGCATGACTCTCTCTGTTTTGTTCGTGACACTCATGTTTATTGAGGTAGGGCATGTGTACACGTGCAGTAAACGCTGCGTGTTTGACGCTACATAGTGACGCAGCGTCAAACACGCAGCGTCCAGATGTTACAGTATAGTGGAGGGGATTTAATGAAATCCCGTCTCCACTATGCGTGGTAACACGCACGCGGCGGCCCTGCGACTCTGGACATGCTGCGTGTCTTTTCAGATCGCAGCATGTCCGTATATCTTGCGGCGACGCTGCGTCGCCGCAAGATATAGCACAGGGCCCTATGCGATGGGTGCGATGATCCCGGATGTGTGCTATGAACACATCCGGCATCATCGCATTCCCAGAAGGGGCGGAGCTTAGCGCAGAGCGGCAAAGCCGCTCCGACTAAACCGCCGGCCATCCTGAAGGTGGACACATACCCTTAGGCACCATAGTGCTATGGACCACTACTGGTTTATTATGTCCCACAGGGCAGAGCCAGGATTTGAACCCCAGTCTCCCACATTGGTGGCCGTGATGTTACTAAAGGCGGCACATGTATTGTCGGCTTCTATATCTTTTACCGAATGGTACAGACTTTTTCCGATCTTAAGAAAAATGCTCGTGTTACCGATCATGAATCCGAATGTACCATATTTGTGCCGAATTTGTGTTTGCTGTTCGTTTTCCGAACATATTCGCTCATCTCTAATTATGGCCACTACAACCTGCTACACAAAATAAAAAATCCCACTCAGTACGGAGGCATTTACAGTCCACCACAACCCCAGTATAATGGCCCCTACCAGCCACACATTCAGCATGAGAGTCCCAACAGCTCTTTTCTTAAAGGGAACCTGTCACCTGAATTTGGCGGGACTGGTTTTGGGTCATATGGGCGGAGTTTTTGGGAGTTTGATTCACCCTTTCGTTACCCGCTGGCTGCATGCTGGCCGAAATATTGGATTGAAGTTCATTCTCTGTCAAGATTGCCTTGCGCAGGCGTGTACTACGGAGGACAGAGAATGAACTTCAATCCAATGTTGCGGCCATCATGCAGCCAGCGGGTAAGAAAAGGGTGAATCAAACACCCCAAAACTCCGCCCATATGACCCAAAACCAGTCCCGCCAAATTCAGGTGACAGAGTCCCTTTAATATGATGCCCCCATAATTCCTGATATTTGAAAAAAAAAAAAAAAAAAAAACACAACACACACTGCTAAGCCAAACCTTTTCCCGAGGTACGCTGCTCTGGTCTGTGCGGTGTGAGTACTGAGGCTCCATACTACAGGTGTGATGTAGTGACATCATTGTGTCTGCAGTGCACGGAGTCTCAGACTCAGAAGCGAAGGCTGAATGGTGGATCAGGAGCTTTCGACTCCCTGATTGACTATTCTATTCAATGGTATCACCGTCATGGGAATGTGGATATTGCTGAAATTGTGATGATGGGAAGGAGAGGGTGACCAATACCACACCCCACTGAGCCCTGTCAATTCACAGGCATCATAGCAACCGAGTGGGCTACCATTTTGGATGATACACTCCTGCCTATCCAACTATTGTTTGGTAAATATCTCATAGATCCTGGGTTCATTAGTATTTGCAGCAAGAATGAGGCTAAGGCTACTTTCACACTAGCGTCGGATTCGGCCCGTCGCATTGTGTCGGGCCGAGATTCCGACGCTAGCGTTTGTTGTACCGCACAACGGGTGCAGTGGATGCATTTCTCCGGCGCATCCGCTGCCCCATTGTGAGGTCCGGGGAGGTGGGGGCGGAGTTCCGGCCGCGCATGCGCGGTCGGAAAAAGCGGTCCATTGGCTTACATTTAACGTTTTTTGCTCCCGGCGGGCCGCCGCAAGACGGTTGCGACGTGGGTCAATACGTCGCAATGCGTCGGTAATGTAACTCTATGGGGCAAAAACGCATCCTGCAAACAACTTTGCAGGATGCCTTTTTTTCCCCTAAACGACGCATTGCGACGTATTAAAAAAACGCCAGTGTGAAAGTAGCCTACGTGAGAATTTTATTGTCGGTTGTCGGAGGTAGTCAGTGAGGTGGATGGTACCATATTGTGCATGTAGGGGACAGAACTATGGGAACATTAAGAAGTGGGGGATGGCAGTACTGTGGGGACATTATACTGTGCGTGAGGGGGATGCCAGTCCTGTGGAAACATTATCCTGTGTCTGTGGGAAGCCACTATTGTGGGAACAAAATACTGTGTGTGGTGGGATGATGGCACTGTGGGAACTTTATACTGTGTGGGGGTTTAGGGTTACTAAGAAATGATTATACTGTGTGGGGGGATGGAGGTACTGTAGAAACATTATACTGTGTGTGGTGGGATGGAGGTACTGTGGGAACTTTATACCGTGTGTGGGGGTATGGTGGTACTATGAGAAGATTATACTGTGTGTGGGGGTATGGTGGTACTATGAGAACATTATACTGTGTGTGGGGGTATGGCGGTACTGTGAAAACATTACACTGTTTGTGGGGGTATGGCGGTACTATGAGAAGATAATACTGTGTGTGGTGGGATGGAGCTACTGTAGGAACATTGTACTGTGTATGGTGAGATGATGGCACTGTGGGAACTTTATACTGTGTGTGGGGGTATGGCGGTACTGTTATTATTTGTTTCTATAGGACCATGAATTCCATGGTGCTGTACATGAGAAGGAGTTACATCAAAATACAAATATCACTTACAGTAAACAAACTAACAATCACAGACTGGTACAGAGGGGAGAGGACCCTTCCCTTGTGGGCTTACATTCTACAGGATTATGGGGAAGGAGACAGTAGGTCGGGGGTTGCAGTAGCTCCGATGGTGTTCAGGTGGCCGTGTGGTCATACTGTGGGGGTATACATAATAAAAACAGGTACAATAATCTTGTACCAGTTGTGACTTGTATTGTTCAAGAGGAGAGAGGACCCTGCCCGCGAGGGCTCACATTCTACAAGTACTATGAGAAGATTATACTGTGTGTGGGGGTATGGCGGTACTATGAGAACATTATTATGTGTGTGGGGGTATGGCGGTACTGTGAGAACATTATACTGTGTGTGAGTATGGCGGTGCTATGAGAAGATTACACTGTGTGTGATGGGATGGAGGTACTGTGAGAACATTATACTGTGTGTGAGAGTATCGCGGTACTATGAGAACATTATACTGTGTGGGGGAGTATGGTGGTACTATGAAAAGATTATACTGTGTGTGGTGGGATGGAGGTACTGTAGGAACATTATACTGTCTGTGGTGGGATGGAGGTACTGTAGGAACAATATACTGTGTGTGGGGGTATGGTGGTACTATGAGAACATTATACTGTGTGTGGTGGGATGGAGGTACTGTAGGAACAATATACTGTGTGTGGGGGTATGGTGGTACTGTAGAAACATTATACTATGTGGGGGTATGGTGGTACTATGAGAAGATTATACTGTGTGTGGTGGGATGGAGGTACTGTGAGAACATTATACTGTGTGTGGGGGTATGGCGGTAGTGTGAAAATACCTTTTTTACGAGAGATGCCAGTACTGTGGAAACATTATACTGTGTGAGCGGCATCATATATATTACATAAGGGGTGTAAAAAGGAGAGTCATAAAAAAGAATCCTCAGGGCTGTGCTGCATTTGTACAAATACTGCCATCTGCCGTCCAGACGGGACCATGTGACATCAATGGGAAGAGGGAGGTTTCCGGAGGGAAGAGTCTAGATGGTGCACCTGGTCAGGAGACCTTGATGACGCAGTTACTGATATTATAAAGGCCAGAGCCCCAAAGGCAGAACAGATTTGGCGCCAAGGAAAGGAAAGGGGTGCGGGGAAGAATCTGAGGTACCAGCTCATGGTAAAGTGCCCCAGGCAGCTGGTTGTGGGGCAGAACCCTACTTACAGGGGCATAATGGGGGCACTACACTGCGTGGAGGCCAAGAAAGGGGCCCTGTACTAGGAGAACAACCCGTTCCCTCACTTCCTGTCCTCCATAGTTGGGTCGTATGTATCTATTACAGGAAACAGAACAAAAACGTTATGATTCTTATAAAGTGGCAACAAAAACACCAGAAGAGTCTCAGTGCAGAAGGGGTTAATGTCCCCCGCGCTCAGTAATGGGGAATCTCCAGCACCTACCTCCACCTGCAGAGCCGCACTCCACATATATGGCTGCTCTGTGCACACAGGACCTGTGATGAGGTCACAGGAGGGGAGGAGTCAGGGGTCACATGATCAGGGGCCTCAGTGAATGATATCCGCTAGTGATGGGCAGTCCGGCTCTTTTTTTAAATAAAATTAGATTTTACACTGTCAGGCTGCCGTCACCCTATCAGTATTTGGTCAGTATTTTACATCAGTATTTGTAGCCAAAACCAGGAGTGGAACAATCAGAGGAAAAGTATAATAGAAACATGTGCACCACTTCTGTATTTATCACCCACTCCTGGTTTTGGCTACAAATACTGAGGTAAAATACTGACCAAATACTGATAGTGTGAATGTGGCCTTACTGTGTAATATGTGGCGTTTTTGTACATGTCCTTTCTGAATTAGGCTACGTTCACATTAGCGTTGCGCGCCGCTGCGTCGGCGACGCAACGCACGACGCATTAAAAAACGCGCGCAAATGCACGCAAAAACGCTGCGTTTTGCGACGCGTGCGTCGTTTTTTGACGAAAATCGGACGCACGAAAAATGCAACTTGTTGCATTTTCTTGCGTCCGACGCTAGCGTCGGAAACGACGCACGTGTCGGAAAATGCGACAAAAAAACGCACGCGTCCCCCATGTTAAACATAGGGGCGCGTCGCCGCTGCGTCGCCGACGCAACAGCGACGCACATTAGCGGAACGCTAATGTGAACGTAGCCTTAGTAAGTGTTGTGATATATGTTGGTGCTGTATAAGATTATAATTCGTAAAAATAAAGGCGTGCTGCAAGCACTGTGCTAACACGCACACTGTATACACATACTGTACACACACACGCACACACACTGTACACACACCAAAATATGTAAGCAAAGCATACGGAATAGTAAACTCAGTTTATTTCAACACAACCTGGAGCAGAAATGTATAAATGCTACTATACCGTTGTATCAACTTCTGCTGCAGGTGGTGCACAGCACTACAGATCCCAGCAAGTCAAACAGAATATGGCAATGCAACCCTAGTTACATACCAACTTTATTAACAGTTAAGTTAGGGTTGGTTCACATTACGTCTTGGAGTCTGTTAGACGGATTACGTTGCACCGCAGCATTAACGCGGTGTAACATAGTCCGTCTAACGCCGCCATTATCCCCTATGTCGGACGCATCGCTAGCGCATGCCCACAATGGGCGTGCGCTAGGGATGTGCCGTCAATGAGTGATGGACCCTGAGACGCGGGCTGCAGCGTTTCCGGGTCCGTCACTGCTAGCGCAGATAGAGAATTTGCTAGCTCTATCTGCGCTAGCGCTCTGCATATACCGACACTTGCGTTACAGCAGCCCGTAGCGCATGTGTTGAACGGGCTGCTGTTAACGCAGTGTGAACCCAGCCTTACAGTAAATATAATTGAGGTAGTATTACACATAGAACAAGTTTAAAGAGGTTGTCCATGACTAACATTGATGTCCTGGCCTTACTATAGGTGATCAATGTGTGATCACTGGAGAGCAGATGTGCAGCACCGAGCTGCAGTCACTACATAGAAGATGGAGCACCTTCATAACTCAGCAACTCTGGCCGACATTGAGAATATCTGATCATCGGGGGTGCCAGGTGCCGCCCTCCCGCGATCACACATTGATCACCTAAAGCAGGGGTGGGGAACCCGAGGGCCGCCAACACTGCCTTTTTCAGGATTTTCTTAGTATTGCACAGGTGATAATATGATCACCTGCACTGGTGATGATTCCAACCCCTGTGCAATGCTAAGGAAATCCTGAAGACATGCACTGATGATAAACATACAATTCGCTGAGCCATTCCTCCCACACATAGTCACATACCAAGGAGGAAGACACTCAAGCCAGTGTAATAGTGTATCTTTCTTTGGGTCACATGGTAACTCACATGCATTTATTTACAGTCCACAGACTCCACAGCTCCCTCTCTCCTGTCTGCTCCTCCCACATGAGTCACAGTCACACTTCACTAGCTGAATCTGATAAGCTGCAGGCGGGGCGACAGGCAAGAAAGAAAAAAAAAAGACTCAGCTCACTCGGGCCAGTCTCACACGTCCAGATAATTCCGGTACCGGAATTATCCGTGTCCGTGTGTCCGTGTTTTTATGTGGCACATCAGTGTGGCACACGTGTGCCGCCCGTGTGCCGACTGGGTACCACACGGAGCGTGCAGGAGACAGCGCTAGAGATAAGCGCTGTCCCCTGCATCTGGTGCTGAAGCCGCCATTCATATCTTCACTCCAGCAGCGTTCGCTGGAGAGAAGATATGAAAAATCCTTTTTTTTCCTTTTTTCGTGTTTAAAATAAAGATCCCTGTCCCCACCCCCCTCCCACTCCCTGTGCACCCGCCCGCTGTTAATTAAATTTTCACCCAGCTCCCTCGTTGCGTCCTCTCCGTGCCGCACCTTCTACTGTATGAGCGGTCACGTGGTGCCGCCCATTACAGTCATGAATATGCAGCTCCACCCCTATGGGAGGTGGAGCCGCATATTCATGACTGTAATCGGCGGCCCCACGTGACCGCTCATACAGGTGGAGCCGCATATTCATGACTGTAATGGGCGGCACCACGTGACTGCTCATACAGGAGAAGCTGCGGCGAGGACAGGACACTGCGAGGGAGCCGGGTGAGTATTTTATTAACAGCAGGCGGGTGCACAGGAGGTGGGAGGGGGGTGGGGACAGGGATCTTTATTTTAAACACGAAAGAAAAAAAAAAAGGATTTTTCATATCTTCTCTCCAGCGAACGCTGCTGGAGTGAAGATATGAATGGCGGCTTCAGCACCACGTGGGGGGGGGGGGACAGCGCTTACTGTAGCGCTGTCTCCTGCACGGCACACGGACTGCACACGGACAGCATCCGTGTGCGGTACGTGTTTTACATGGACCCATTGACTTTAATGGGTCCATGTAATCCGTGCGCTCCCACGAACACTGACATGTCTCCGTGTTTTGCACACGGACACACGGTCCATGAAAACACGCTGACATGTGCAGAGACACATTGATTTCAATGTGTCTACGTGAGTCAGTGTCTCCGGTACGTGAGGAAATTGTCACCTTACGTACCGGAGCCACTGACGTGTGAAACCGGCCTCACACTGCAGAGCCGACTTCTTTCGTTCACAGCTGGGAGCCGGCTCTTTGTGTCGGCTCGTTCACGAACGACACATCACTAGCGGGTGCAGGGACTCAGGGAGCTGACCAGGTGATATTACACACCTCCCAACCAGTGCGGGACAACTAATATCCCACCCGGGATTGCGGGGCTGACTGTCAAATCAGGACAGTCCCGCTGGATCCAGGACAGTTGGGAGGTATGAATGTGTCTTACCGTTATGGGCCCCCCAGTGTGTGTGTGTGTATATGCACATGCACTCTGGGGAGGGCCATGTGTGTGCCTGCAGGGGGGGCCATTGTGTGCCTGCAGGGGGGCATGTAGCGACTGGGGGGGCATGTGTGTGCCTGCAGGGGGGCATGTAGTGACTGGGGGGGCCATGTGCGTGCCTGCAGGGGGGCATGTAGTGACTGGAGAGGGCCATGTGTGTGCCTACTGGGGGGGGCCATGTGTGTGCCTGCAGGGGGGCATGTAGTGACTGGGGGGGCCATGTGTGTGCCTGCAGGGGGGCATGTAGTGACTGGGGGGGCCATGTGCGTGCCTGCAGGGGTGCATGTAGTGACTGGGGGGGCCATGTGCGTGCGTGCCTGCAGGGGGGCATGTAGTGACTGCAGAGGGCCATGTGTGTGCCTACTGGGGGGGCCATTGTGTGCCTGCAGGGGGGCATGTAGTGACTGGGGGGGCCATGTGTGTGCCTGCAGGGGGGCATGTAGTGACTGGGGGGGCCATGTGTGTGCCTGCAGGGGGGCATGTAGTGACTGGGGGGGCCATGTGCGTGCCTGCAGGAGGGCATGTAGTGACTGGGGGGCCATGTGTGTGCCTGCAGGGGGGCATGTAGTGACTGGGAGGGCCATGTGCGTGCCTGCAGGGGGGCATGTAGTGACTGGGGGGGCCATGTGCGTGCCTCCAGGGGGGCATGTAGTGACTGGGGGGTCATGTGTGTGCCCGCAGGGGTGCATGTAGTGACTGGGAGGGCCATGTGCGTGCCTGCAGGGGGCATGTAGTGACTGGGGGGGCCATGTGCGTGCCTGCAGGGGGGCATGTAGTGACTGGGGGGGGCATGTGTGTGCCTGCAGAGGGGCATGTAGTGACTGGGGGGCATGTGTGTGCCTGCAGGGGGCCATGTGTGTGCCTGGGGAGGGCTATGTGTGTGCCTGCAGGGGTGCATGTAGTGACTGGGAGGGCCATGTGCGTGCCTGCAGGGGTGCATGTAGTGACTGGGAGGGCCATGTGCGTGCCTGCAGGGGTGCATGTAGTGACTGGGAGGGCCATGTGCGCGCCTGCAGGGGTGCATGTAGTGACTGGGAGGGCCATGTGCGTGCCTGCAGGGGGGCATGTAGTGACTGGGGGGGCCATGTGCGTGCCTGCAGGGGGGCATGTAGTGACTGGGGGGCCATGTGTGTGCCTGCAGGGGTGCATGTAGTGACTGGGAGGGCCATGTGCGTGCCTGCAGGGGGGCATGTAGTGACTGGGGGGGCCATGTGCGTGCCTGGAGGGGGGCATGTAGTGACTGGGGGGCCATGTGTGTGCCTGCAGGGGGGCATGTAGTGACTGGGAGGGCCATGTGCGTGCCTGCAGGGGGGCATGTAGTGACTGGGGGGCCATGTGCGTGCCTGCAGGGGGGCATGTAGTGACTGGGGGTGCATGTGTGTGCCTGCAGAGGGGCATGTAGTTACTGGGGGGGCATGTGTGTGCCTGGGGAGGGCCATGTGCGTGTCTGCAGGGGGGCATGTAGTGACTGGGGGGCCATGTGCGTGCCTGCAGGGGGGCATGTAGTGACTGGGGGGCCATGTGCGTGCCTGCAGGGGGCATGTAGTGACTGGGGGGGCCATGTGCGTGCCTGCAGGGGTGCATGTAGTGACTGGGAGGGCCATGTGTGTGCCTGCAGGGGGGCATGTAGTGACTGGGGTGCCATGTGCGTGCCTGCAGGGGGGCATGTAGTGACTGGGGGGGCCATGTGCGTGCCTGCAGGGGGGCATGTAGTGACTGGGGGGGCCATGTGCGTGCCTGCAGGGGGGCATGTAGTGACTGGGGGCCATGTGTGTGCCTGCAGGGGGGCATGTAGTGACTGGGGGGCCATGTGTGTGCCTGCAGGGGGGCATGTAGTGACTGGGGGGGCCATGTGTGTGCCAGCAGGGTGACTTATAGTGACAGGGGGGCCATATCCAGGATGAGATGGGGGTGCAGTGTGCCAGGATGGGGGTTATATAGATACCAGGATGAGGGACATATATGATTTGTAAGATGGACACTGGCATTATAAGACAGACCCCCATTTAACATAAAATTATATTTTTCTCTTTTTCTTCATCAAATTTGGGGGTGCGTCTTATAATCAGGTGCGTCTTATAAAGCTAAAAAATATGGTAAATACCGTATTTAAGCCACAGACAACAAGCAGTTTCTTCCTCGGAGTCGGCAGCTGAATATGTTTCTCATAGACTCATCTTCCATAACGCTAATTCTCATCTCATTTACCGACACTGGAATCGGCATTAGCAATACTGCAGGAGATATTCATTACACGTGACAGGAGAAATAACTACTTCATGATGAGGACGACATCTTCATCTTCTACTACGGCTCTAGAAACAGATTTGTCCAGAGTCCATCACTGACTCCATCACCACCGGCCGTCTATATGAAGGTTTCCCGTCTTTCCCGCACTGTAATCTTCTATCTATAGGGGACATTACTAATATATGGGGGCACACAGGGGCCAGTAGTAATATATGGGGGCACGCGGGGGCCAGTAGTAATATATGGGCCCTTCCCCTGACGAAGCCGTCCCTGTAACGGCGATACGCGTGGGGTGCCGCCCCATACTTTTCCCTGCCTTTTGCCCTGTTGCCCTCCTCTTTTGGTTACATCTTTTACATGCTCTGCACTAGTTATGTGGCTGGACCTGGGACCTTCATGCATGCTCCTTGTCCATGTACATGTCTCTACTAGGTGCGCATTATATTATTTGCATGGTTCCTGGGCTCTTTTTCGCTGCTCTCATTAGTGGGCTTGAACATCTGTGAGCATATTGTATATTACCATATATATTTCTTCCCTTGCTCCGGCCCCCCCCCCCCTTTAGGCAGTGTATATATCTCTCATATATTTTCTACGTTTGAGGGTTTGTGTGTTTAAGAGGCTACATCAGATAGGGTACTTTTTTGCATCATATTCTGTGCTGTTATTTTTTCTATTGTTGTGATACACCATTCATATATTGTGCAGGATATGTGCTCCTTCTATTGACTGTAATTTTTTGGGGATTAGTATGGCGATCGGTATTTTTCATTGTTTTTAGATGTTTTTATCTGTATACCAATAAAAGTTTACCTTTTTATATTTTCAATTATATGTTGTGGTGTGCATTGTTTACGAGTGGCTCTTCTTCTTTTGTTGGTCTTATACTATATTACCACTCGCTTGCACCCCTTATCTATGTATATGGGTGATTAGTAGTGCGCTGGTATATTCATTGTATCAGTAGTAATATATGGGCGCACGCGGGGGCCAGTAGTAATATATGGGGGCACGTGGGGGCCAGTAGTAATATACGGAGGCACGCGGGGGCCAGTAGTAATATATAGAGGGAAAGCGGGGGCCAGTAGTAATATATGGGGGCACGCGGGGGCCAGTAGTAACATATGGGGGCACGCGGGGGCCAGTAGCAATATATGGGGGCACGCAGGGGCCAGTAGTAATATACGGAGGCACGCGGGGGCCAGTAGTAATATATGGGGGCACTCGGGGACCAGTAGTAATATATACGGGGGCACACGGGGGCCAGAAGTAATATACGGGGGCACACAGGGGCCAGTAGTAATATACGGGGGCCAGTAGTAATATACGGGGGCACACGGGGGCCAGTAGTAATATATAGGGGGAAAGCGGGGGCCAGTAGTAATATAAGGAGGCACGCAGGAGCCAGTAGTAATATATGGGGGCACGCGGAGGTCAGTAGTAATATACAGGGCCAGTAGTAATATATGGGGCACGCGGGGTCCAGTAGTAATATATGGGGGCACGCAGGGGCCAGTAGTAACATATACGGGGGCCAGTAGTAATATATACGGTGGCACACGGGGGCCAGTAGTAATATATGGGGCACGCAGGGGCCAGTAGTAATATATGGGGGCACGCAGGAGCCAGTAGTAATATATGGGGGCACGCAGGGGCCAGTAGTAATATATGGGGGCACGCAGGGGCCAGTAGTAATATATGGGGGCACGCAGGGGCCAGTAGTAATATATGGAGGCATGCAGGGGCCAGTAGTAATATATGGGGGCATGCGGAGGCCAGTAGTAATATACGGGGCCAGTAGTAATATATGGGGCACGCGGGGGCCAGTAGTAATATATGGGGGCACGCAGGGGCCAGTAGTAATATATGGGGGCACGCAGGGGCCAGTAGTAATATATGGGGGCACGCAGGGGCCAGTAGTAATATATGGGGGCATGCAGGGGCCAGTAGTAATATATGGGGGCATGCGGAGGCCAGTAGTAATATACGGGGCCAGTAGTAATATATGGGGCACGCGGGGGCCAGTAGTAATATATGGGGGCACGCAGGGGCCAGTAGTAATATACGGGGGCCAGTAGTAATATACGGGGGCCAATAGTAATATATGGGTGCACACGGGGGCCATAGTAATATATGGGGGCACACGGGGGCCAGTAATAATATATGGGGCACACAGGGGCCACTAATACTATTTAGGGCCACATAGAAGGACTTATGGCCCCTGTAGGTGAATAGGGGAATATTATCATGTGGGAGGAGAAGGGAGAATTATTACAGTGGCCAGTACACAGGGGAGGACATTACTGCACAGACACAGTGAGGAATCCCAGGTGTGAATAAGCGCTATAGTGAGGGTGCGAAGTATGGAGGCGATATAGGAGGAGGAATCCCCCACATGGAGGACGACGAGGACTGCGCAGACTCCACCTGCAGAACCGCATACCGGACACCAGGAATCCACGGGGAGGAAGGGGCTTCTAGCGCGGAGGATCCTGGGAGGAGATGACGTCACCGGAAGGGGTGGGGCCTCGCTCAGTCAGGCTCTTTTTGGATCCTAAATGAATCCATAGTAAATATGTGTTCACAATATATATGGTGACGAAAGGCAGCTGAAACCCCGCCCACCTAGAACATAAACTCTGCCTACTTGCTAGAAACCAATTACCTGATGAGTAGGCGGAGTTTAGCTGGGGTGGGCGGAGTTATGCCTGCATCATCCAGGGATTTTACTCCCAGTGAAAATTGTCTCTTCAGATAGGAAGAGGACTAGAACTCTAGTGCCACTCATTGGAAGTAGCAATCCTAACAGTCAATGTCGACACTTTAACGAGCCTTGTCACATGACTTAGGATAATAGCCAAACCAGAAAATGATAAGGGTGTCCATACTTATGGACTCCCCTGAATATAGTATATACCTGTATGTCATCTCCTCCTGTTTATAGTATATACATGTGTGTAATCTCTGTTGTGAATTCTGTGGTCAAGCTCCCTCCTGTGGTCATGAGCGGTACTTCGGCTGGTTCTGTCTATGAGCTTCCTCTGGTGGATGTGAGTGGGGCGGCGGCTTCTGAGTTTCCTTCCTCAGGTGACGAGGTTAAGTCGTTAGGTGCTGCTCTATTTAACTCCACCTAGTTCTTTGTTCCTGGCCTCCAGTCAATGTTCCAGTATTGGTTTTGCTCTTTCCTGGATCGTTCTTGTGGCCTGTCTGCCCTGCATAAGCTAAGTTCTGCTTGTGTTACTTTTGTTTGCTATTTTTTCTGTCCAGCTTGCTATATTGGTTTGTCTTGCTTGCTGGAAGCTCTGGGACGCAGAGGAAGCACCTCCGTACCGTTAGTCGTGCGGAGGGTCTTTTTGCGCCTTTTGCGTGGTTGTTTGTAGGTTTTTGTGCTGACCGCAAAGCTATCTTTCCTATCCTCGGTCTATTTAGTAAGTCGGGCCTCACTTTGCTAAAATCTATTTCATCTCATTGTTTGTGTTTTCATCTTTGCTCACAGTCATTATATGTGGGGGGCTGCCTTTTCCTTTGGGGAATTTCTCTGAGGCAAGGTAGGCTTATTTTTCTATCTTCAGGGCTAGCTAGTTTCTCAGGCTGTGCCGAGTTGCATAGGGAGCGTTAGGAGCAATCCACGGCTACCTCTAGTGTGGTGTGATAGGATTAGTGATTGCGGTCAGCAGTGTTCCCACGTCTCAGAGCTCGTCCTATGTGATTAGCAACTATCAGGTCATTTTCTGTGCTCGTAACCACCAGGTCCATTGGGGTTCTGAATCACCTGTTCATAACAAATCTCCTCCTGTATATAGTATATACCTGTGCGTACTCTCCCCTGTTTATAGTATATACCTGCATGTCATCTCCCCTGTATATAGAATATACCTGTATGTCATCTCCCCTGTATATAGTATATACCTGTATGTCATCTCCTCCTGTATATAGTATATAACTGTGCGTCATCTCACCTGTATACAGTATATTCCTGTATGTTTTCTCTTCCTCTATATAGTATATACCTGTGTGTCCTCTCTCCTGTATATAGTATATACCTTTGTGTTCTCTCTCCTGTATATAGTATATACCTGTGTGTCATCTCCCCTGTATATAGTACATACCTGTGTGTCTTCTCCATTGTATATAGTATATACCTGTGTCCTCTCCTCCTGTATATACCTGTATGTCCTCTCTTCCTGTATATAGTATATACCTGTATTTCATCTCCCCTGTATATAGTATATACCTATGTGTCCTCTCCCCTGTATATAGTATATACCTGTTTCCTCTCCCTTGTATATACTATATACCTGTGTCTCATCTCCTCCTGTGTATAGCATATACCTGTATGTCATCTCCTTGTGTATATAGTATATACCTGTATTTCATCTCCTCCTGTATATAGTATATACCGGTCATCTCTCCTGTATATAGTATATACCTGTGTGTCATCTCCCCTGTATATAGTATAAACCTGTGTCCTCTCCCCTGTATATAGTATACAGTTAGGTCCATATATATTTGGACAGAGACAACATTTTTCTAATTTTGGTTATAGACATCACCACAATGAATTTTAAACAAAACAATTCAGATGCAGTTGAAGTTCAGACTTTCAGCTTTCATTTGAGGGTATCCACATTAAAATTGAATGAAGGGTTTAGGAGTTTCAGCTCCTTAACATGTGCCACCCTGTTATTAAAGGGACCAAAAGTAATTGGACAGATTCAATAATTTTAAATAAAATGTTCATTTCTAGTACTTGGTTGAAAACCCTTTGTTGGCAATGACTGCCTGAAATCTTGAACACAAGGACATCACCAGACGCTGTGTTTCCTCATTTTTGACACTCTGCCAGGCCTTCACTGCGGTGGTTTTCAGTTGCTGTTTGTTTGTGGGCCTTTCTGTCTGAAGTTTAATCTTTAACAAGTGAAATACATGCTCAATTGGGTGGAGATCAGGTGACTGACTTGGCCAATCAAGAATATTGCACTTCTTTGCTTTAATAAACTCCTGGGTTGCTTTGGCTTTATGTTTTGGGTCATTGTCCATCTGTAGTATGAAACGACGACCAATCAGTTTGGCTGCATTTGGCTGGATCTCAGCACACAGTATGTCTCTGAATACCTCAGAATTCATTCGGCTGCTTCTGTCCTGTGTCACGCCATCAATAAACACTAGTGACCCAGTGCCACCGGCAGCCATGCATGCCCAAGCCATCACACTGCCTCCACCGTGTTTTACAGATGATGTGGTATGCTTTGGATCATGAGCTGTACCACGCCTTCACCATACTTTTCTCTTTCCATCATTCTGGTAGAGGTTGATCTTGGTTTCATCTGTCCAAAGAATGTTCTTCCAGAACTGTGCTGGCTTTTTTAGATGTTTTTTAGCAAAGTCCAGTCTAGCCTTTTTATTCTTGATGCTTATGAGTGGCTTGCACCGTTCAGTGAACCCTCTGTATTTACTTTCATGCAGTCTTCTCTTTATGGTAGATTTGGATATTGATACGCCGACCCCCTGGAGAGTGTTGTTCACTTGGTTGGCTGTTGTGAAGGGGTTTCTCTTCACCATGGAGATTATTCTGCGATCATCCACCACTGTTGCCTTCCGTGGGCGCCCAGGTCTTTTTGCATTGATGAGTTCCCCAGTGCTTTCTTTCTTTCTCAGTATGTATCAAACTGTAGATTTTGCCATTCCTAATATTGTAGCAAATTCTCGGATGGGTTTTTTCGGTTTTCGCAGCTTAAGGATGGCTTGTTTCACCTGCATGGAGAGCTCCTTTGACCTCATGTTTACTTCACAGCAAAACCTTCCAAATGCAAGCACCACACCTCAAATCAACTCCAAACCTTTTATCTGCTTAATTGAGAATGAAATAACGAAGGGATTGTCCACACGTGTCCATGAAATAGCCTTGGAGTCAATTGTCCAATTACTTTTGGTCCCTTTAAAAACAGGATGGCACGTGTTAAGGAGCTGATACTCCTAAACCCTTCATCCAATTTTAATGTGGATACCCTCAAATGAAAGCTGAACGTCTGAACTTCAACTGCATCTGAATTGTTTTGTTTAAAATTCATTGTGGTAATGTCTATAACCAAAATTAGAAAAATGTTGTCTCTGTCCAAATATATATGGACCTAACTGTATACCTATCTAATGTATATAATCCATATCTGATGTATTTAAAAACCTGATCATCTGTATAGTACCTGTATGAGCAGGGTTCAGAGAGAAAATATCAATGTAGAACATGCAGGATGGAACAGCTACAATGCAAATGACCCACAGAGGAGTGGTGGACTCCCCAGTCTTGTAGAAACAAGAGAACAATTATAAAACCAAAAACACATGGGCTACTTGCACAGTGAACAAGTCTGTAGAAACCTGTTCACACCACCAAAGAACTTGAAGACACAAAAGCGCACAGAGAGGTCAAAAAATACTCTGTTGTAAAAAAGTCACAGTAAATAAGCAAGTGCTAGTCAAAAAATGAAAAAATACAAAGTATTTAGTTAATACTAGGGTTGAGCGAAACGGGTCGGCCAGATTCAGAAGTCGCCGACTTTTGGCAAAGTCGGGTTTCATGAAACCCGACCCGACCCCTCTGTGGGGTCGGCCATGAGGTCAGCGATCTTCTGAACTGGAATCGGAATTCCGATACCGATTCCCGATATGTTTAAGATATCGGGAATCGGTATCGGAATTCATATTAATGTGTAAAATAAAGAATCAAAATAAAAAATATTGAAATACTTACCCTCGGACGCGCCCTGGTTGTAACCGGGAGCCTTCCTTCCTAAGAATGAGCGCCTGAAGGGCCTTCGATGACGTCACGGCTTGTGATTGGTCACGTGAGCGGTCACATGGGCGTCACGCGACCCTATTAGGAATATACTCACCCTCGGACGCACCCTGGTTCTTACCCGCAGCCTTCCTTCCTAAGAATCAGCGCTTGAAGGACCTTAGATGACGTCGCGGCTTGTGATTGGTCGCGTGACGCCCATGTGACCGCTCACGCGACCAATCACAAGCCGCGACGTCATCGAAGGCCCTTAAGGCGCTCATTCTTGGGAAGGAAGGCTCCCGGTTACAACCAGGGCGCGTCCGAGGGTAAGTATTTCAATATTTTTTATTTTGATTCTTTATTTTACACATTAATATGGATCCCAGGGCCCGAAGGAGAGTTTCCTCTCCTTCAGACCCTGGGAACCATTAGAAACCCAATGCACTGCATTGGGTTTCGTGTTTCGGCCGACCCCGACTTTTCTATAGGATCGGCCGATTTCACTCGACCCGACTTTTGAAAAAGTCGGGTTTCGTGAAATCCGACCCGATCCTATAAAAACAAAAGTCGCTCAACCCTAGTTAATACGTTTTTTTGCAAAAAAAGTATGTTAAGCTGCTCCACCAATCGCCAAGGTATACCCATAATAGAGCAGTCCTATCTAATGTATATAATCCCTATCTGATGTATTTAATGCATTGCAGCTGTTCCATCCTGTTCTACATGGATATTTTCTCTCTGAACCCTGCTCATACAGGTACTATACAGATGATCAGGTTTATAAATACATCAGATAGGGATTATATACATTAGATAGGACTGCTCTATTATGGATATACCTTGGCGATTGGTGGAGCAGCTTAACATACTTTTTTTGCAAAAAAACATATTAACTAAATAACCTGTATTTTTTCATTTTTTGACTAGCACTTGCTTATTTACTGTGACTTTTTTACAACAGAGTATTTTTTGACCTCTCTGTGCAGTTTTGTGTCTTCAAGTTCTTTGGTGGTGTGAACAGGTTTCTACAGACTTGTTCACTGTGCAAGTAGCCCATGTGTTTTTGGTTTTATAATTGTTCTCTTGTTTCTACAAGACTGGGGAGTCCACCACTCCTCTGTGGGTCACTTGCATTGTAGCTGTACCATCCTGCATGTTCTACATGGATATTTTCTCTCTGAACCCTGCTAATACAGGTACTATACATATGATCAGGTTTTTAAATACATCAGATAGGGATTATATACATTAGATAGGACTGCTGTATTATGGGTATACCTTGGCGATTGGTGGAGCAGCTTAACATACTTATTTTGCAAAAAAAGTATTAACTAAATACCCTGTATTTTTTCATTTTTTGACTAGCACTTGCTTATTTACTGTGACTTTTTTACAACAGAGTATTTTTTTTTACCTCTCTGTGCGCTTTTGTCTCTTCAGGTATATAATATATACAGAGGAGATGACACATAGGTATATACTATATACAGGAGAGAGGATACACAGGTATAAACTATATACAGGGGAGATGACATACAGGTATATACTATATACAGCAGGAGATGACACACAAATACAGTATATACTATATACAGGGGAGATGACCTACAGGTATATACAGGAAGAGAAGACATACAGGTATATACTTGTATACAGGCGAGATGACACACAGGTATATACTATATACAGGAGGAGATGACATACAGGTATATACTATATACAGGAGGAGATGACATAAAGGTAAATACTATATACAGGGGAGATGACACAGGTGTACACTATATACAGGGGAGATGACATGCAGGTATATACCATAAACAGAGGAGAGTACGCACAGGTATATACTATATAAAGAGGAGATGACACACAGTTATATACTATATGCAGGAGGAGATGATACACATGTATATACTATATACATGGGGAGATGACACAGGTATATACTATATACAGGGGAGATGACATACAGGTATATGCTATATACAGGGGAGATGACATGCAGGTATATACTATTAACAGGGGAGAGTACGCACAGGTATACTATATAAAAAGGAGATGACACACAGGTATTTACTATATACAGGAGGATATGACATACAGGTATATACTATATTCAGGGGAGATGACAAAGGTGTATACTATATACAGGGGAGATGACACACAGGTATATACTATATACAGGAGAGAGGATACACAGGTATATACTATATACAGGGGAGGTGACATACAGGTATATACTATATACAGGAGGAGATGACACACAGGTATATACTATATACAGGGGAGATGACATACAGGTATATACTATATACAGGAAGAGAAGACATACAGGTATATACTGTATACAGGCGAGATGACACAGGTATATACTATATACAGGAGGAGATGACATACAAGTATATACTATATACAGGAGGAGATGGCATACAGGTATATACTATATACAGGGGAGATGACACACAGGTGTACACTATATACAGGGGAGATGACATGCAGGTATATACTATAAATAGGGGAGAGTACGCACAGGTATATACTATATAAAGAAGAGATGACACACAGTTATATACTATATACAGGAGGAGATGACACACAGGTAGATACTATATACAGGGGATGAAAACCAAAAAAAAAAAAAACACAGAGACACAAGCAGCCATATGGTCCCATAAAATACATTTTTATTAAATATAAAAGATAAAATTCACCAAACACGAAACAGGTGTACAAAGGGGAAATAACAGTACGCACTCATGGTAATGGCAAGAAATAGGCCTGGAAAGCGATCCATAGACCACACTGCTGAACTAGCAAAATGCTAGAGAAAAGTCTTCCATATCACATGTGAATAGGATATTGGTATTATATTACATACAAGGCCAGTGCCCACATGCAAGGAATACTAAGATCTACGCATAGTGCAGCGATGTACTTACAGCAGGCAATGGTGGTCCAGGGAACGCACAGGCAGGCCTAACCCCAACGCGCGTTTCGGAGCGCACCGCTCCTTCATCAGGGGGTAGATATAATGAAGAAAGTGCACATATTTATGCGCTGCCGCCCGGAACCCGGAAGTAACAGAATAGCCGCCCACACCAGCAGAACGCGGCCAGCATATGCCACCCCCAACATGGCCGCCGGCACCGGAAACACGTGGGGCCCCACGTGACCAATGCCGGACGGCAAGCCACAGGCGCAGACGCTGGCCGCGGTCATACTGAGACAAAGCGCATGCGCAAAAAAGAGTAGGCACAGTGCCACCATATAGGTATAATAGAAGGGAGAAAGAAGAAGACACACAGGCGCAGACGCTGGCCGCGATCGTACAGAGCCAGAGCGCATGCACAGAAGTGAATCAGCACAGCGCCACCATGTAGGTATATTAGAAGGGAGAAAAGAGAAAACGTACCAAATAGCAATGCATACTATTGTACGGGCACATACTTATGTATAGAAATATATAAATATATAAATATATAAGAATGAATCATACAAACAAAAAACATCATGTAAATATATGCAAGACAGAACAGAAATTAATCATATATACCCATAGTATGTATACACCACTAAAATAAAATAAATACATATATAATGCATAAATAAACCACATATACAGCAACAATAACGCAAAAACAATAATACAAATAATAACAATGAAAATACGTATACACATATATGATAAGTAGACATACCATATAAGTACAGATGAAAAACATCTCTGCTCATACAACGAACATCAAAAATGCCCACATATAAACCTCCCCACACAGGCAAAAATGCCAGAATATCAAAGCAGTAAACAAAACAATGCAAATAGTATTGACAGTGGTAACACCAAGCTCAAAGTGTTGACACGACAAAGCGATCCGTCGGCAGCATCATAAAGGCACAGGATTCCAACAAATCGCCATATACATAACTAAAAAACGACAAAAAGCAAATTAAAATACAAATAAAAGAAACAAAACCATAAGAGACGTACACAAAATATAAAGATAATAATAATAATAATAGCAGTGCACAGACATGCGTGGATCACAAAAATGGGGCAAACGAGATATTCTCATTTAAACCGTCAGGGCAGATGGTACGTAATGTCCAAATCCACCTTGACTCAAGTTGAGCAAGGCGTTTGGACAAACCGCCACCACGGATATTTATGTTGAGCAGATCTATGCCGCGTACCCTCAGCGACGCTGCGTCACAGGAGTGGAAGTCTCTAAAATGTCTTGGCAATGTTTTAAGGGTGGTAACATCAAGACATGTGGTTGCCGCCTGAATGCCAAGAACATGTTCTCTAACTCTGACTTTTAGTTGTCTTGTGGTCAAGCCAACATATATGAGGCCACAAGGACAAGTTGCATAGTAAATAACGTACCTAGATGTACATGTTATACGTTTTTTAATAATAAAATCCTTGCTACCGTCAGAGTTAGAGAACGATGAACAACGCTCGATGTTAGGACATGCAACACATTTCCCACATGGAGCACAACCACCCCGCGCGGCAGCGCCGCTGAGGAACGTAGGCACAGTCTGCCCAACATAATGGCTGTGGGTGAGCCGGTCTCTTAAATTTCTCGCACGCCGAAATGTCATAAGCGGATGTTTCGGAAGGAATTTTTTAAGAATAGGGTCAGCCTGCAATATAGGCCAGGCCCTCTTCATTGCCATACGCATATCGGCGTGCTGAGAATGGTATGATGTTATGAATCTGATTTGATCGCCACCACTAGGTTTCACAGAATCCCTCCCATAGAGAAGATTATCACGGTCAGCATGTTTGGCCCGATGATAGGCCTTTTTTAGAACACGCCTGCTGTAACCCCTTGCCAGGAAACGCGACGTAAGTTCACCCGCACGAATACTGAAATCTTGCTCACTTGAGCAAATACGCCTCAACCGCAAGAACTGACCTGTGGGAATAGCTTTAATCATATGTGGAGGATGGCACGATGAGGCATGCAGGAGGGTATTAGTCGCCGTAGGCTTACGAAAAATATCTGTTTGCAACCTACCCCCCGCATCCCTCTTAATCGTGACATCCAAAAAATCGATCCTTTCTCTATCCCACACCGGGGTCAGACGGATATTAAGGCCATTACTGTTCAAGTCGGAGATGAACCGTGTAAGGTCGACGGAGGTGCCCTGCCAGACAAAGAAGATATCGTCGATATAACGAGTCCACAAAAGGACCCGATCAATCGACCCCTGTTTGTCTGACAGGAAGAGGTCCCTCTCCCACATACCCAGGAACAAATTAGCATACGAGGGCGCAAAAGCCGCCCCCATAGCCGTCCCCTGGGTCTGCAGGTAGAATGACCCCTTAAAAACAAAAAAGTTATGCGTGAGAGTGAACTCAAGTAGCTCCAGGATGAGATCCCTCAAAGATAGAGGAAGAGTAGATGAACTCAAAAAGTATCGGACAGCACAAATGCCGTCCTGATGTCGAATACTAGTATAGAGGGATTCAACATCAACTGAGGCTAAAAGAGTATCACTCTCTAAACACAGTCCGTCGACCCTACGCAGTAAATCTCCGGTATCCTTGAGGAACGAGGGTAGCAAGGACACCAGCGGCTGCAAATGAAAATCAATCCATCCGTTCACGCGTTCGAGAAAGTTCCCCTTCCCTGACACAATCGGTCGACCGGGTGGCACCGATGCATCCTTATGTATTTTCGGCAGGAGATATAGGGTAGGAATTGTAGGTTCCTTGACCACAAGCGCCGAAGCCAGCTCACGGGTGACAACACCGCCATCCAAAGCCCTTTGAATAATGGTATCCAATTTAGACGCAAATGCAGAGAGGGGGTTATACGTTAGTTTCCTATAACAGGTAGTATTGTTAAGTTGTTTAAAAGCCTCCCTCTCATACATTTGCTTAGGCCAGATGACGACGTTGCCACCCTTATCGGCCGGCTTCAGCACTATATCGTCAAGTCCTTGTAAATACTCAAGCCGTACCCTTTTTTCTCTAGATAGATTATCTCTCCTGCCGAATCTAGGGATGTTCTGAAATTCATCGGCTACCACCCGGACGAAGAGGTCAATGCTTGGACAAGAAGAAAACGGGGGGAACCTAGTAGAACGCGGACGGATGGATGGAGGGATCTTACCTCCTACATTGTTGTGCTCTTCAGCAAGCTCTTCTAGCGTCCTTATCGCCTCTTGTTCCTCCTCTGTTGGAAATAATTTATGAAATTCATCGTTATAATAGTATCTCTTGAACAGCAATGATCTAGCAAAAACATGCAAATCTTTAACTGCCGTAAATGTGTCAAACCCCGGTGTGGGAGAGAAGGACAGACCCTTACCCAATAATGCAAGGTCAGTCTCGGTAAGGACATGTGTACTTAGGTTGATTACCTTATTGTCACGTCCCCTGGCAATGGGATCAACAGGCGGCCCTCTCTTGTAAGGATGATACGCATGATCCCTCAATCTATGGGAGTCTCCATAAGACGAGAGCGAAGTAGAAGAAATATCAGATTGTCCGCTGACCGAGGAAATAGAACCACTGGATGGAACTCTATGGAGATCTACGTTGCTTTTCCTCCAAAGATATACACGATTATTTTGATAATCCTTCGTGTCACGAGTAAATTTAGATGTATGATTATCTTGTATTTTCTTGACCAATTGATCCAAAGATCTATCAAGATCTACTTCAAGTTGGGACAATTTATCTGCGGGACATTCCTTTCTTATCTCAACTTGAGCTGCATCAATGGCCATATCAAGTTCAATAATTTCCGTGGTATTACGATTAATCAGCAAATTCAATAGGGACATCGAACAAATGTTACACGCCTCCTCCCATTTTTTAATGAATTGTTCGTCATTAACCACAAAAGTGGGAATAGCCCTAACACGTAAACCACGTGGAATCATATTAGAGGCAACGTATTTCTCCAGTAATGACCGGTTCCACCACAGCCGTGACCTTTTAAGTAACTGAGTTTTTATCTGTGTACATTGCTGCTCCCATGTGCGATCCACACTCTGCTGTGCACCACTCCCCCCTGCACCAAAAACCTGATCAAGCTGGTTGAGCCAGACTTTCTCTCTCGCTCTGAAATCCATAATGGCTTCAATAGACAACCCTGTGCATAACACAGAAAAAATACAACATAATAATACTAAAGCCAGCATATTAAGAATAGTAAAATCCAATAGCACAATGGAATCTACAAAGTACTATATGCTATATATGGATAAATAGTCGGGGCCAGCTGCCAATCAATATATGAAAACCAAAAAAAAAAAAAAAACACAGAGACACAAGCAGCCATATGGTCCCATAAAATACATTTTTATTAAATATAAAAGATAAAATTCACCAAACACGAAACAGGTGTACAAAGGGGAAATAACAGTACGCACTCATGGTAATGGCAAGAAATAGGCCTGGAAAGCGATCCATAGACCACACTGCTGAACTAGCAAAATGCTAGAGAAAAGTCTTCCATATCACATGTGAATAGGATATTGGTATTATATTACATACAAGGCCAGTGCCCACATGCAAGGAATACTAAGATCTACGCATAGTGCAGCGATGTACTTACAGCAGGCAATGGTGGTCCAGGGAACGCACAGGCAGGCCTAACCCCAACGCGCGTTTCGGAGCGCACCGCTCCTTCATCAGGGGGTAGATATAATGAAGAAAGTGCACATATTTATGCGCTGCCGCCCGGAACCCGGAAGTAACAGAATAGCCGCCCACACCAGCAGAACGCGGCCAGCATATGCCACCCCCAACATGGCCGCCGGCACCGGAAACACGTGGGGCCCCACGTGACCAATGCCGGACGGCAAGCCACAGGCGCAGACGCTGGCCGCGGTCATACTGAGACAAAGCGCATGCGCAAAAAAGAGTAGGCACAGTGCCACCATATAGGTATAATAGAAGGGAGAAAGAAGAAGACACACAGGCGCAGACGCTGGCCGCGATCGTACAGAGCCAGAGCGCATGCACAGAAGTGAATCAGCACAGCGCCACCATGTAGGTATATTAGAAGGGAGAAAAGAGAAAACGTACCAAATAGCAATGCATACTATTGTACGGGCACATACTTATGTATATAAATATATAAATATATAAATATATAAGAATGAATCATACAAACAAAAAACATCATGTAAATATATGCAAGACAGAACAGAAATTAATCATATATACCCATAGTATGTATACACCACTAAAATAAAATAAATACATATATAATGCATAAATAAACCACATATACAGCAACAATAACGCAAAAACAATAATACAAATAATAACAATGAAAATACGTATACACATATATGATAAGTAGACATACCATATAAGTACAGATGAAAAACATCTCTGCTCATACAACGAACATCAAAAATGCCCACATATAAACCTCCCCACACAGGCAAAAATGCCAGAATATCAAAGCAGTAAACAAAACAATGCAAATAGTATTGACAGTGGTAACACCAAGCTCAAAGTGTTGACACGACAAAGCGATCCGTCGGCAGCATCATAAAGGCACAGGATTCCAACAAATCGCCATATACATAACTAAAAAACGACAAAAAGCAAATTAAAATACAAATAAAAGAAACAAAACCATAAGAGACGTACACAAAATATAAAGATAATAATAATAATAGCAGTGCACAGACATGCGTGGATCACAAAAATGGGGCAAACGAGATATTCTCATTTAAACCGTCAGGGCAGATGGTACGTAATGTCCAAATCCACCTTGACTCAAGTTGAGCAAGGCGTTTGGACAAACCGCCACCACGGATATTTATGCTGAGCAGATCTATGCCGCGTACCCTCAGCGACGCTGCGTCACAGGAGTGGAAGTCTCTAAAATGTCTTGGCAATGTTTTAAGGGTGGTAACATCAAGACATGTGGTTGCCGCCTGAATGCCAAGAACATGTTCTCTAACTCTGACTTTTAGTTGTCTTGTGGTCAAGCCAACATATATGAGGCCACAAGGACAAGTTGCATAGTAAATAACGTACCTAGATGTACATGTTATACGTTTTTTAATAATAAAATCCTTGCTACCGTCAGAGTTAGAGAACGATGAACAACGCTCGATGTTAGGACATGCAACACATTTCCCACATGGAGCACAACCACCCCGCGCGGCAGCGCCGCTGAGGAACGTAGGCACAGTCTGCCCAACATAATGGCTGTGGGTGAGCCGGTCTCTTAAATTTCTCGCACGCCGAAATGTCATAAGCGGATGTTTCGGAAGGAATTTTTTAAGAATAGGGTCAGCCTGCAATATAGGCCAGGCCCTCTTCATTGCCATACGCATATCGGCGTGCTGAGAATGGTATGATGTTATGAATCTGATTTGATCGCCACCACTAGGTTTCACAGAATCCCTCCCATAGAGAAGATTATCACGGTCAGCATGTTTGGCCCGATGATAGGCCTTTTTTAGAACACGCCTGCTGTAACCCCTTGCCAGGAAACGCGATGTAAGTTCACCCGCACGAATACTGAAATCTTGCTCACTTGAGCAAATACGCCTCAACCGCAAGAACTGACCTGTGGGAATAGCTTTAATCATATGTGGAGGATGGCACGATGAGGCATGCAGGAGGGTATTAGTCGCCGTAGGCTTACGAAAAATATCTGTTTGCAACCTACCCCCCGCATCCCTCTTAATCGTGACATCCAAAAAATCGATCCTTTCTCTATCCCACACCGGGGTCAGACGGATATTAAGGCCATTACTGTTCAAGTCGGAGATGAACCGTGTAAGGTCGACGGAGGTGCCCTGCCAGACAAAGAAGATATCGTCGATATAACGAGTCCACAAAAGGACCCGATCAATCGACCCCTGTTTGTCTGACAGGAAGAGGTCCCTCTCCCACATACCCAGGAACAAATTAGCATACGAGGGCATACACGGTTCATCTCCGACTTGAACAGTAATGGCCTTAATATCCGTCTGACCCCGGTGTGGGATAGAGAAAGGATCGATTTTTTTGGATGTCACGATTAAGAGGGATGCGGGGGGTAGGTTGCAAACAGATATTTTTCGTAAGCCTACGGCGACTAATACCCTCCTGCATGCCTCATCGTGCCATCCTCCACATATGATTAAAGCTATTCCCACAGGTCAGTTCTTGCGGTTGAGGCGTATTTGCTCAAGTGAGCAAGATTTCAGTATTCGTGCGGGTGAACTTACGTCGCGTTTCCTGGCAAGGGGTTACAGCAGGCGTGTTCTAAAAAAGGCCTATCATCGGGCCAAACATGCTGACCGTGATAATCTTCTCTATGGGAGGGATTCTGTGAAACCTAGTGGTGGCGATCAAATCAGATTCATAACATCATACCATTCTCAGCACGCCGATATGCGTATGGCAATGAAGAGGGCCTGGCCTATATTGCAGGCTGACCCTATTCTTAAAAAATTCCTTCCGAAACATCCGCTTATGACATTTCGGCGTGCGAGAAATTTAAGAGACCGGCTCACCCACAGCCATTATGTTGAGCAGACTGTGCCTACGTTCCTCAGCGGCGCTGCCGCGCGGGGTGGTTGTGCTCCATGTGGGAAATGTGTTGCATGTCCTAACATCGAGCGTTGTTCATCGTTCTCTAACTCTGACGGTAGCAAGGATTTTATTATTAAAAAACGTATAACATGTACATCTAGGTACGTTATTTACTATGCAACTTGTCCTTGTGGCCTCATATATGTTGGCTTGACCACAAGACAACTAAAAGTCAGAGTTAGAGAACATGTTCTTGGCATTCAGGCGGCAACCACATGTCTTGATGTTACCACCCTTAAAACATTGCCAAGACATTTTAGAGACTTCCACTCCTGTGACGCAGCGTCGCTGAGGGTACGCGGCATAGATCTGCTCAACATAAATATCCGTGGTGGCGGTTTGTCCAAACGCCTTGCTCAACTTGAGTCAAGGTGGATTTGGACATTACGTACCATCTGCCCTGACGGTTTAAATGAGAATATCTCGTTTGCCCCATTTTTGTGATCCACGCATGTCTGTGCACTGCTATTATTATTATTATTATCTTTATATTTTGTGTACGTCTCTTATGGTTTTGTTTCTTTTATTTGTATTTTAATTTGCTTTTTGTCGTTTTTTAGTTATGTATATGGCGATTTGTTGGAATCCTGTGCCTTTATGATGCTGCCGACGGATCGCTTTGTCGTGTCAACACTTTGAGCTTGGTGTTACCACTGTCAATACTATTTGCATTGTTTTGTTTACTGCTTTGATATTCTGGCATTTTTGCCTGTGTGGGGAGGTTTATATGTGGGCATTTTTGATGTTCGTTGTATGAGCAGAGATGTTTTTCATCTGTACTTATATGGTATGTCTACTTATCATATATGTGTATACGTATTTTCATTGTTATTATTTGTATTATTGTTTTTGCGTTATTGTTGCTGTATATGTGGTTTATTTATGCATTATATATGTATTTATTTTATTTTAGTGGTGTATACATACTATGGGTATATATGATTAATTTCTGTTCTGTCTTGCATATATTTACATGATGTTTTTTGTTTGTATGATTCATTCTTATATATTTATATATTTATATATTTCTATACATAAGTATGTGCCCGTACAATAGTATGCATTGCTATTTGGTACGTTTTCTCTTTTCTCCCTTCTAATATACCTACATGGTGGCGCTGTGCTGATTCACTTCTGTGCATGCGCTCTGGCTCTGTACGATCGCGGCCAGCGTCTGCGCCTGTGTGTCTTCTTCTTTCTCCCTTCTATTATACCTATATGGTGGCACTGTGCCTACTCTTTTTTGCGCATGCGCTTTGTCTCAGTATGACCGCGGCCAGCGTCTGCGCCTGTGGCTTGCCGTCCGGCATTGGTCACGTGGGGCCCCACGTGTTTCCGGTGCCGGCGGCCATGTTGGGGGTGGCATATGCTGGCCGCGTTCTGCTGGTGTGGGCGGCTATTCTGTTACTTCCGGGTTCCGGGCGGCAGCGCATAAATATGTGCACTTTCTTCATTATATCTACCCCCTGATGAAGGAGCGGTGCGCTCCGAAACGCGCGTTGGGGTTAGGCCTGCCTGTGCGTTCCCTGGACCACCATTGCCTGCTGTAAGTACATCGCTGCACTATGCGTAGATCTTAGTATTCCTTGCATGTGGGCACTGGCCTTGTATGTAATATAATACCAATATCCTATTCACATGTGATATGGAAGACTTTTCTCTAGCATTTTGCTAGTTCAGCAGTGTGGTCTATGGATCGCTTTCCAGGCCTATTTCTTGCCATTACCATGAGTGCGTACTGTTATTTCCCCTTTGTACACCTGTTTCGTGTTTGGTGAATTTTATCTTTTATATTTAATAAAAATGTATTTTATGGGACCATATGGCTGCTTGTGTCTCTGTGTTTTTTTTTTTGGTTTTCATATATTGATTGGCAGCTGGCCCCGACTATTTATCCATATATAGCATATAGTACTTTGTAGATTCCATTGTGCTATTGGATTTTACTATTCTTAATATGCTGGCTTTAGTATTATTATGTTATATACAGGGGAGATGACATACAGGTATATACTATATACAGGAGAGATGACGGGCAGCATGGTGGTGCAGTGGTTAGCACAGCAGCCTTGCAACGCTGGGGTCCTGGGTTCTAATCCCACCCAAGACAACATCTGCAAAGAGTTTGTATGTTCCCTCCGTTTTTGCGTGGGTTTCCTCTGGGTACTCCGGTTTCCTCCCACATTACAAAGACATACTGATAGGGAATTTAGATTGTGAGCCCCAACGGGGACAGCGATGATGATGTGTGCAAAACTGTAAAGCGCTGCAGAATATGTTAGCGCTATATAAAAATAAAGATTATTATTATTATGACACACAGGTATATACTATATACAGGAGGAGATGACACACAGATATATACCATATACAGGGGAGAGGACACACAGGTACATAGTATATACAGGGGAGAGGACACACAGGTATATACTATATACAGGAGAGAGAACACACAGGTATATACTATATACAGGAGAGAGGACACACAGGTATATACTATATACAGGTGAGATGACATACAGATATATACTTTATACAGGAGGAGATGACATACAGGTATATACTGTATACAGGTGAGATGACATACTGGTATATATTATATACAGGAGATGACATACAGGTATATACAGGAGGAGATGACATGCAGGTATATACTATAAACAGGGGAGAGTACGCACAGGTATATACTATATGAAGAGATGACACACAGGTATATACTATATACATGGGGAGATGACACATGTATATACTATATACATGGGGAGATGACACAGGTATATACTATATATAGGGGAGATGATATACAGGTATATGCTATATACAGGGGAGATGACATGCAGGTATATACTATAAACAGGGGAGAGTACGCACAGGTATACTATATAAAGAGGAGATGACACACAGGTATATACTATATACAGGAGGAGATGACACATGTATATACTATAAACAGGAGATGACATACAGGTATATACTATATTCAGGGGAGATGATAAAGGTATATACTATATACAGGGTAGAAGACACACAGGTATATACTATATACAGGGGAGATGACACACAGGTATATACTATATACAGGAGGAGATGACATACAGGTATACTATATACAGGAGCAGATGACACACAGGGATTTAGTATATACAGGGGAGAGGACACAGGTATATATTATATACAGGGGAGATGACACACAGGTATATACTATATACAGGGGAGAGGACACACAGGTATATACTATATACAGGAGAGAGGACACACAGGTATATACAGGGGAGATGACATAGAGGTATATGCTATGTACAGAAAATGAGGACATACAGGTATATACTATACTAGATTGTGGCCCGATTCTAACGCATCGGGTATTCTAGAATATGCATGTCCCCGTAGTATATGGACAATGACGATTCCAGAATTCGCGGCAGACTGTGCCCGTCGCTGATTGGACGAGGCAACCTTTATGACATCGTCGCCATGGCAACCATTATGACATCATCGTCGCTGTACCCGTTGCTGATTGGTCGAGGCCTGACGGCCTCGACCAATCAGAGACGCGGGATGTCTACGTCCTTTATGACATCATCGTCGCTGTGCCGGTCGCTGATTGGTCGAGGCCTGGCGGCCTCGACCAATCAGAGACGCGGGATTTCCTGGACAGACAGACAGACAGACAGACAAAAAGACAGACAGACAGACAGACGGAAAAACCCTTAGACAATTATATATAAAGATGCAGGAGGAGATGACACACAGGTATATACTATATACAGGAGAGATGACACACAGGTATATACCATATACAGGGGAGATGACATACAGGTATATACTATAGACAGGAGAGATGATATGCAGGTATCTATATATATAACTAGATTGTGGCCCGATTCTAACGCATCGGGTATTCTAGAATATGCATGTCCCCGTAGTATATGGACAATGATGATTCCAGAATTCTCGGCAGATTGTGCCCGTCGCTGATTGGTCGAGGCAACCTTTATGACATCATCATCGCCATGGCAACCATTATGACATCATCGTCGCTGTGCCCGTCGCTGATTGGTCGAGGCCTGGCGGCCTCGACCAATCAGAGGCGTGGGATTTCTACGTCGATACTGTGCCCGTTGCTGATTGGTCGAGGCCTGGCGGCCTCGACCAATCAGAGACGTGGGATTTCCAGGACAGACAGAAAGACAGACAGAAAGACAGACAGACAGACGGAAAAACCCTTAGACAATTATATATATAGATTGTCTAAGGGTTTTTCCGTCTGTCCTGGAAATCCCGCATCTCTGATTGGTCGAGGCCGCCAGGCCTCGACCAATCAGCGACGGGCACAGCGACGATGATGTCATAATGGTTGCCATGGCGATGATGATGTCATAAAGGTTGCCTCGACCAATCAGCGACGGGCACAGTCTGCCGTGAATTCTGGAATCATCATTGTCCATATACTACGGGGACATGCATATTCTAGAATACCCGATGCGTTAGAATCGGGCCACAATCTAGTATACTATATACAGGAAGAGAGGACATACAGGTATATACTGTATACAGGGGAGATGACACACAGATATATACTATATACAGGGGAGAGGACACACAGGTATATACTATATAAAGAGGAGATGACACAGGTACATACTATATACAGGAGGAGATGACACACATGTATATTCTATAAACAGGAGGAGATGACATACAGTTGTATACTATATTCAGGGGAGATGACTCAAGTATCTATATCTATATATATAATTGTCTAAGGGTTTTTCCGTCTGTCTGTCTGTCTGTCTGTCTGTCCTGGAAATCCCGGCTCTCTGATTGGTCGAGGCCACCAGGCCTCGACCAATCAGAGACCGGCACAGCATCGACGTAGAAATCCCGCGTCTCTGATTGGTCGAGGCCGCCAGGCCTCGACCAATCAGCAACGGGCACAGCGACGATGATGTCATAAAGGATGTAGAAATCCCACGTTTCTGATTCAGCGATGGGCACAGTATCGACGTAGATGTCATAATGGTTGCCATGGCGATGATGATGTCATAAAGGTTGCCTCAACCAATCAGCGACGGGCACAGTCTGCCGCGAATTCTGGAATCATCATTGTCCATATACTACGGGGACATTCATATTCTAGAATACCCGATGCGTTAGAATCCTGGCGGCCTCGACCAATCAGCAACGGGCACAGTATGGCGACGATGATGTCATAAAGGTTGCCTTGACCAATCAGCGACGGGCACAGTCTGCCGTGAATTTGCCTCGACCAATCAGCGACGGGCACAGTATCGACGTAGATGTCATAATGGTTGCCATGGCGACGATGATGTCATAAAGGTTGCCTTGACCAATCAGCGACGGGCACAGTCTGCCGCGAATTCTGGAATCATCATTGTCCATATACTACGGAGACATGCATGTTCTAGAACACCCGATGCGTTAGAATTGGGCCACAATCTAGTATACTATATACAGGGTAGATGACACACAGGTATATACTATATACAGGGGAGATGACACAGGTATTTACTGTATACAGGAGAGAGGACACACAGGTATATACTATATACAGGAGAGATGACAAGTATATACTATATAGAGGAGGAGATGACATACAAGTATATACTATATACAGGATGAGATGACATACAGGTATATACTATATACAGGAGCAGATGACACACGTATATAGTATATATAGGGGAGAGGACACATGTATATATATATACAGGGGAGATTACACACAGGTATATACTATATACAGGAGAGAGGACACACAGGTATATACTATATACAGGAGAGAGGACACAGGTATATACTATATACAGGGGAGATGACATACAGGTATATACAGGAAATGAGGACATACAGGTATATACTATATACAGGAGGAGATGACACACAGGTATATACTATATACAGGGGAGATGACACACAGGTATATACTATAGACAGGAGAGATGACATACAGGTATATACTATATACAGGAAGAGAGGACATACAGGTATATACTGTATACAGGGGAGATGACACACAGATATATATACTGAGCTGCTGCTGCCGTATGTGACCCTATTACTGCACCTGATACCCCAATACTGAGCCGCTGCTGACATATGTGTCCCTATTACTACACCTGATACCCCAATGCTGAGCCTCTGCTGCCGTACTTGTCCCTATTACTGCACCTGATACCCAAATACTGAGCCACTGCTGCCGTATGTGTCCCTATTACTGCACCTGATACCCCAATGCTGAGCCTCTGCTGCCGTATGTGTCCCTATTACTGCACCTGATACCCCAATACTGAGCCACTGCTGCCATATGTGTCCCTATTACTGCACCTGATATCCCAATACTGAGCCGCTGCTGTCGTATGTGTCCCTATTACTGCACCTGATACCCCAATGCTGAGCCTCTGCTGCCGTATGTGTCCCTATTACGGCACCTGATACCCAAATACTGAGCCACTGCTGCCGTATGTATCCCTATTACTACACCTTATACCCCAATACTGAGCCTCCAACAGGAGGAGAGTGGGACAGCCCTTTTTATCTCTGTAGCTTTCCTGTTCCTATGGGCGGGTCCCTCTCTCAAAGTGGGTGCTGTCGTGGCGAAGAGTAAAAAAATCTTTTTAGATAATATTCATTTTTACAATAAATAATCAAAAATTACGACACCTTCCCTTTAATCTCATTTCAACCTTGATAGTGACACTCTTTTAGGATACATTTTACTGTATGATGGCACTTTTGCACATAGCCACTAGATGGAGCTACATTTGACATTTGCCTGAATTTTTTTATCTACACATCGTTTACCCACATTATATTTTCTTGTCTTAACTATATACTATTTATTATTATAAGCTGTGTTTTTTTGTAATTATATGTATGCATACATCATTGATTACCACTTCTGTCTCTGTAAAAATTAATCCCATTTAATCCCTTTCCGACATCAAGCGTAAATGTACGCAGAGGTCGGACTCCCTCCCTTTCATGTGGGCTCCAGAGCTGAGACTTAAAGAACCAAGAGAAAAGCGAAGGTCATATAAACGGGGATCACCACACAATGGATTTAGCTAAAGTGAACACAGCTTTTTATTAATGTGCAATAACAAATCGGAACATGCAATAGAAAAAACACACAAAAACAATTAAAAAAGGAAACATACTTGTCCCTTATAAACAGAGTCCACAATATGGCTGACACTTGCGCAAGATAACTAAGACCCATACCCTAAAGTAGGGTGCCTATATGGACAGCACTGTGAATAAATGACATGCAATGCAATAGGGCAAAGCCCATAAATGAGTACTGGAGGTAGAGAAATTTATAGGTAAAATACCATCCTACCATACCATACCCTAATACAGTTTGAACAGTCACAGAGAAAAAGGGGGTAGTCCTATGAAAATAACCTTGACAAACCGCAACCAATAAGTAATATTAGTGTGCTATAGATGAAAAAACACACACATGGTGCTGCTAGTAATGATAATCCTGACTCACATCAACCACTGAGGCTGGGTGTGAGTAAAAATGCAAGGGTCCCCATGTGGAGCTGGTCACATACGATACCATGAGCCAGCTGCCAGCAGTGCATAGCCTAGTATACCAAAGCGCAGGTGAAGCGGAGACCTGACGCGTGTCGCCACACCGAGGTGGCTTCGTCAGGGGTACTAGGCTATGCACTGCTGGCAGCTGGCTCAAAATGTATTAGGCCATGTTCACACGATCCTTTTTTTCATGCGGAATTGCCGCGATTTTCCCGCTGCGGGTCCGCAGCTGTTTTCCATGCAGGGTACATTACATTGTACCCTATGGAAAACAGGAACTGCTGTGCTCACAATGCGGAAAATAAAAAAAAAAGCCGCGCTGAATAGCTGCGGGAAAAAAGAAGTACCATGTCACTTCTTTTTTCGGAGCCGCAGTGGTTCTGCACCCATTGACCTCCATTGTGAGGTCAAACCTGCAGTAAAACCCGCAGATGAAAAAAATATCTGCGGGTTTTACTGCGGTTTGTGGTGCAGAACCGCTGCAGCAGGAAGTGCGGGGAAGCGGGCGGAAGTGCGTGGGCGGAGTGTGGCTGCCCCCCCGTGCTCCGATCCCGCCCCCCCGTGCTCCAATCCCACCGCCCCGTGCTCCGATGCACCCCCCCAGTGCTCCGATGCCCCCCCCCGTGCCCTAATCTCCCCCCCTTATACTTACCCGGCGTCCCGGTGTCCGTCCGGCCGTCTTCTCCCTGGGCGCCGCCATCTTGCAAAATGGCGGACGCATGCGCAGTGCGCCCGCCGAATCTGCCGGCCGGCAGATTCGTTCCAAAGTGCATTTTGATCACTGAGATATAATCTATCTCAGTGATCAAAATAAAAAAAAATAGTAAATGACCCCCCCCCCCTTTGTCACCCCCATAGGTAGGGACAATAAAAAAAAATTAAGAATTTTTTTTTTTTCCACTAAGGTTAGAATAGGGTTAGGGGTAGGGTTAGGGGTAGGGTTAGGGTTAGGGGTAGGGTTAGGGGTAGGGTTAGGGTTAGGGGTAGGGTTAGGGTATTTTCAGCCATTATAACCCTAAAAAACTTCCTAGAAAACACACAGACTCTGCATAGAAAACTGCATAAAAAAAAGGATCAAAAAAAGGATCAAAAAACGCATCAAAAAAGGACAAAAAAAGGACCAAAAAAAGGACCTGCGTTTTCTGCCAAGAGCTGCAGTTTTTTAAAAACAGTCCTGAAAAAAAAAAGGATGGAAATCAGGAACGTGTGAACATACCCTTATGGTATGGTAGGATGGTATTTTACCTATAAATTCCTCTACCTCCAGTACTCATTTATGGGCTTTGCCCTATTGCATTGCATGTCATTTATTCACAGTGTTGTCCATATAGGTACCCTACTTTAGGGTATGGGTCTTAGTTATCCTGCGCAGGTGTCAGCCATATTGTGGACTCTGTTTATAAGGGACAAGTATGTTTCCTTTTTTAATTGTTTTTAAAACGTGTGTTTTTTCTATTGCATGTTCCGATTTGTTATTGCACATTAATAAAAAGCTGTGTTCACTTTAGCTAAATCCATTGTGTGGTGATTCCCGTTTATATGACCTTCGCTTTTCTCTTGGTTCTTTAATGCTATACAAATTGTTGATCAGGGATTAGATCCCACTTTTTGGACTGTGGTGCCCCCGTTATGTTTATATCTCCAGAGCTGAGACCACATCTTTTCTGGCACGTGTCAGCAAGCGCGCCAGAAATCCCACCCGTCAGTGACCCTGTCACATGATTGCGGGTCACCGATGGGTTGGCATGACAACCAGAGTTCTCCAGCAGAAGTCTATGGTTGTCACTGCCGGACTGCTATGAGCACCACCCACTAGTCAAAAAAGCATGGACCAGGGATCCTCCCGCCGAACTCCAGCTTTCATTTTAACATAGGCAAAACGCTACTCAGACAACACAGGGGGAGGGTAAAACAGTGTGGTAAAGCTTTATTGTATCAAAAAACAGACAGGTAACGCATAGAACAGTCCCAGCACAGTACCCAAGATACTGCACATTACAGAGTATCACCCTTCCGCTGACTCGCCAGGATAATAGCAGCTGTGACAACAGATCTTTCAGGGTTGCTACCTCACCTGTGGCACTCACACAGAGAGGAGTTAAGGTACCGTCACACTTAGCGACGCTGCAGCGATACCGACAACGATCCGGATCGCTGCAGCGTCGCTGTTTGGTCGCTGGAGAGCTGTCACACAGACCGCTCTCCAGCGACCAACGATGCCGGTAACCAGGGTAAACATCGGGTAACTAAGCGCAGGGCCGAGCTTAGTAACCCGATGTTTACCCTGGTTACCATCCTAAAAGTAAAGAAAACAAACACTACATACTTACCTACAGCCGTCTGTCCTCCAGCGCTGTGCTTCTCTGCTCTGTCTGTGAGCACAGCGGCCGGAAAGCAGAGCGGTGACGTCACCGCTCTGCTTTCCGGCTGACCGACGCTCACAGCCAGTACAGGAGGAGTGCAGAGCACAGCGCTGGAGGACAGACGGCTGTAGGTAAGTATGTAGTGTTTGTTTTTTTTACTTTTAGGATGGTAACCAGGGTAAACATCGGGTTACTAAGCACGGCCCTGCGCTTAGTTACCCGATGTTTACCCTGGTTACCAGTGAAGACATCGCTGAATCGGTGTCACACATGCCGATTCAGCGATGTCTGCGGGGAGTCCAGCGACCAAATAAAGTTCTGGACTTTCTTCCCCGACCAGCGACAGCACAGCAGGGGCCTGATCGCTGCTGCCTGTCACACTGGACGATATCGCTAGCGAGGACGCTGCAACGTCACGGATCGCTAGCGATATCGTCTAGTGTGACGGTACCTTTAGCAACAAGTGTAGGAAGATGCCAGTCCATACAAGGCCAGTTGACCAAAGGGTCACAATCTGGCTTCATATTCCAGGGTCGTTTACTCCATCTGTGGCACGCACACAGAGAGGAGGTAACAACAAGTGTAGGAAGATGATAGTCCATTGAGTCCATACAAGGTACAAGGCCAGTTGATCTGAGGATCACAACCTGGCTTCTCTGAACATATCCATGGTTCAGCGATGGTCAATGGAGCAGATCTGTATTCTTCCAACCAAGGCTGAAAACCCCTAGGTTGTTTACTATAGAATGATAGATCCGTGTCCCTCATAATGGAGCCATGATGCAAAATGGCTGCTGTCCTGTATCTGGTCCTTTTGAGATGTATGGATGTCTTGGCAGAATCTCTCTCGCTGTTTCTCTCTGTCTCTTTATACAGAGGCACATAGCCTATTTTTAGACTTAACAAGTGTCCCTCATTCAGTATTTACATAAGGCTATGTGCACACGTTCAGGAATTCATGCAGAAAATTCCTGGGGAAATCCGGACATTTCTGCCAGATTTCCGCATGAAATCCGCATGCGTTTTTTTGCGCGTTTTTTTGCACGGTTTTGACGCGGTTTTTGCGCGGTTTTTCCCAGACATTTCCCAATGCATTAGACCAGGGGTCCCCAACTCCAGTCCTCAAGGCCCACCAACAGGTCATGTTTTCAGGATTTCCTTTGCATTGCACAGGTGATGCAATTATTACCTGGGCAAGACTAAGGAAATCCTGAAAACATGACATGTTGGTGGGCCTTGAGGACTGGAGTTGGGGACCCCTGCATTAGACAGTGGGAAAACCGCAAAAAAAATGCAAAATTAATGAGCAGGTTCATTATTTTTCCGCAATGCGTTTTTCATGCGGAAAAACGAACATCATGTGCACAGAAATTGCGCATTTCATTAAAAATGATAGGATGCTTAATGTATGCAGATTATTTGCGGTTTTATAGTGTTTTTATAGCGCAAAAACGGTAAAAAACCGCAAATAATCTGCAACCTGCAACGTGTGCACATAAGAATGGAGACTAGATCAAGTAGCAGTACTTGATAATTTGAACTATTTGCATAGTTTTTCCATATCTGCATTAGAAGTCCACAAACTGGCTCCATAACACAATGCATAATTATTATATCAGCAAACATCACTAGTGATCAAGGATAATTGCACAATAAAAGTCAATATTACCAGCTTACACAAACAAAAGTGTGTTTTCTTGACCAACCAGAAATCAACACTTACATTTGAAAACCAACATACAGATAACATTCTATTATTCTTAGTTTGCTAAAAATAGTCGTCCGGTTAATAAAAGTAAAAGAAATGTTTTAAAAAATATAAAAAAAAAAAAAAAATAAAACTTCAAATTACCCCCTTTTGCCCCATTTAAAATAAAACAATGAAAATAAAATCAAACATATACATATGTGGTATTGCTGTGTTCAGAATCATTTGATCTATCAATATAAAAAAAGAATTAACGCGATCGCTAAATGGCAAAACAAGAAAAAAAGTCAAAATGCCAGAATTATGTTTTTTGGTCGCCGCAACATTGCATTAAAATGCAATAACAGGCAATCAAAAGATCGTATCTGCAATAAAATGGTATCATTAAAAACGTCAGCTCGGCATGCAAAAAATAAGCCTTCACCCAACCCAAGATTATGAAAATTGGAGATGCGACAGGTATCGGAAAATGGTGCAATTCTTTTATACTTTACCTAATAAAGAGGAGTTACTTTTACTGATAAATGTTTGTTTTGGGTCATTTATTTTCTGTTGGTATTTGATTCATCCTATAAAACTCTCATATAATGTTCCATCCTAGAATGCACACTGCACGCATCATGTTTTTGTACAATTTGTCAATAATATATATAGGTTCTCCCCGTCTGAGTTATTTTTGAACGTCAACAAAATACGATTTTCCTGTAATTCATTTCTCACACTCTAGTGTGAGATAGCGCTACCTGAGTGGGTTGCGGGACACTTGCTTGGCAACGGGATTAAAGCACTCAGGCACAGTTTTTCACAAAAACTGTCTATTTGGATTATTTAAACTTCATAAACCACACCGTAGGCCATGTTACACATCACAGGCCTACACAAAGTCCATAGCACTTTAACTCGGCTTACAGTTCATTAACATCAAAGGAACACATAAACCACCAACAGTCTGTTCTAATGGCAGATACTTCTCTGCCCATTCCCCCTTTATCTGAAGTTACCTTACAGGAGCTCCTGCTCCACAAGCTGGCTCCTGTCAGTGCTGGTTCCCAGGGAAGCTGCCAGACTGGGGTCATCGTCCTTGTGACCAGGGCACTTCAGATAATCCAGAACTGCAGACAGAACTGTATCTTCCCGAACACTGTAGCCATCACAGGCTCTGCAGATATGGCCTCTCCATGTGCTATTCAGGAAGTCTAGACCCAGGCACTTCCAACACACAGTCCCTCAGTCCATAGCCTCACCATGTGCAGGCCATTCACAGGGCCTCTCACTCTGACCATTCAGGTCCATACACTCTGAACATGTGACCCAAACCCTGTTCATATTATGTAGTTGTAACCACCCCCAAAGGAGGAGAGGTGTATGGTTAGTTCGACCCGCCCAGCTCTCAAACTAACCCTGCAAACCTCCCTTTACAACTATACAAATACTTGTGGGACTACAGGTCCCAAAACAACATTACTTCAGGCTTACCGCGCAGACTCCCTCTGCAATACATACTGGCCATTTACAATCATGCCGAACACTGTTTCATTATCACTATTACAGATACGCCTCCATGCGTATCCTGAGGAGCACATACAGTGTCCCCTGGCTGTAACATGGGTTACTGCATCACACTAGGTATAATAATGACTTTTCCCTGTGTGGGATTTTTGATGTTTAATCCCTTTACCCCCAAGGGTGATTTGCACGTTAATGATCGGGCCAATTTTTACAATTCTGACTACTGTCCCTTTATGAGGTTATAACTCTGGAACGCTTCAATGGATCCTGATGATTCTGACACTGTTTTCTCATGACATATTGTACTTCAAAATAGTGGTAAAATTTCTTTGATATAACTTGCGTTTACTTGTGAAAAAATGGAAATTTGGCAAAAATTTTGCAATTTTCCAACTTTGAATTTTCATGCCCTTAAATCACAGAGATATGTCACACAAAATACTTAATAAGTAACATTTCCCACATGTCTACATCAACACAATTTTGGAACCCAAAATTTATTTATTTTTGTTAGGAAGTTATAAGAGTTAAATGTTGACCAGCAATTTCTCATTTTTGCAACACAAATTTTTTTAGGGACCACATCCCATTTGATGTCACTTTGAGGGGTCTATATGATAGAAAATACCCAAAAGTGAACCCTTTCTAAAAACTGCTCCCCTCAAGGTGCTCAAAACCACATTTAAGAAGTTTATTAACCCTTCAGGTGCTTCACAGGAATTTTTGGTATGTTTAAAAAAATTAACATTTAACTTTTTTCACAAATTTTTTTAACTTCAGATCCAATTTGTTTTATTTTCCCAAGGGTAACAGGAAAAATTGGATGCCAAAAGCTGTTCTGCAATTTGTCCTGAGTACGCCAATACCCCATATGTGGGGGTA